>NW_016909027.1:193433-438411 GCF_001483705.2 Eufriesea mexicana | reverse complement strand
AGAGAAATCAAAGAAAAATATCACGTAACAGGTAATTCCGCAGACTATTTCGCAGGATTGTGAATCATAGTTATCGAATGATCGCACGGTAACAAACAATCGCAGCCACCATCGAAGATATAAATTTTCAGTAATTGCGCTAATGCGATTCCCATGTAAATGCTCGTTTATCTTCCACAAAGGAACAAGATACCAGGTCAATCGTTGGGGGCCAATGTCTCGAGAGGATACTGGCGGAGACGATCTTGCAGTGACATATCGGGCCACTGCAGTGCGCTGCAGTGAACGCATAGATCAGCGTTGGAGGGCAATTCCGGAAGATTCTGGTTGCGAGGGATTGAAGACGCACCCCAATCTGCGATCGTTACGGGCTTTCCCCTCCATTCGCGGAAATCTCACGAATTTGTCAATTATTGGCAGGCCAACAGATACAGCGTTTGATAAGTACAGCGTCGGGCAGCAATGGCACGATGATTGCTTGACACTGTACGATACCCGGATGACCGAAACGAGCGAATCTGTCACGAGATCAGCGCCGGATAAATTTTTCCAACGAAGCTGTTCGCGCAACGCGTAAATCCGCGCGTTCATCGTTCGCGATTCGCAATACGCGGACAATTAACGACTACGAGCAATTACACGGTAAAAACCGAGTATTACGGGGCTACATGAAAATGGAAGCTCGTTCCGTATAGCACGGCTAACGCTTCGTATAACCGTAAAACTGTCGTTTCATCGTAAGTCTAAAACAGTTTAACCTCATGAATATTTATCCGGCGCGCGATGTGAGCGATCGTTCCTATGGTAATCGATGACTTTATACTCCGAATCAACCTGCAAATCAAAATCGTGATTTATTTTCGAGTTTTGTAAAATCGTTCTCGAATGTTTGCTCCGCGTCCATCGAACGTCGCTGTAACATTCGTTGCAACTTTATTGCATTCCTCGATGGTATAAATCTTCGTGAGGTTAAATGTACAGAGAAAAAGAATGTTCTATATTCTAAACGTTATTTCGTGTTTTTCTCATCTCACTCACCGTCACTGGGCCATCTGTTTTATGGATTTTTGCACGCCACTGTCGGGAGAATCTGGGCACGAAGAAATTCTACGTACCTGTAATACGCAAGAATATTATCGTTAAAAACCGCACACATTTGCTAATTTAAATTCAAAGATATTCTTTAAAAGTATTACTAAATTTTTAAATACTACCATTTCGTTAAATCTAGATAGTTATGGCTTCAGGTTTGAACTTAAAATTCTAGATTTGCACGATTAACGTAAACTTTTATACCAAATTGGTTATAAAATGGAGCCTACGTAAAACTTTACTGTCTACCACTGACCGAATACTACACAACCACATCGTGTGTTCTATATTTCGTATATATCCTCATGAGAACCCCGTCTTTATAAAAAAAAATATTTCTATAATAAATTATACAATTATATCAAAATACTGCAATTTCTTCCCAATTTTTAATTCTTTCTGTAAATAAATTTTTCCAAATTCACGCGTTACGTTTTTATATTCCACGTTTCGTATATGCATTTGGCAAACTATTATATTTTCCCTGCACGTAGATCCACAATTTAATCATCAGCGGAACCGTTTGTTTCCCAGGCCCTCGTACGATATTCGCACCCCTCGGTTAAGACAAACTCAACGGTTCGCGCGATTAGCCGACGGTTTTCGCAAATTCAATTAGGTTCTTATGAAACCGAGGCGAGGGCCATTTATTACAAGGAACGGAAGAGGCGGATTCCCGCGAAGTGGATCCACCGGATGCGGAACGGCGGCGCCATTCGGCCTGGCGGAGTTTCAAACCTTTAAACGGGCGAAAAACTTTCCTGCCATATTGCATTAAAGCCGTGATTAATTCATTGGCGATAGTTATGCATCTCAATGAGGCGGAAAGCTGGCCTGCAACTTTTTTCCCCGACCCTCATTTTTCCCGGCAATCCGACGGATATGCGGGTCGCGTGAACGGCTGGAAATTCCGTCCAAGGCCTGAAGGATGGCTTAAGATCGACTTAAATCGCTATGACGCGACGCGATGCCGAATCGGGGTGAATAACACGCCTTCGGGAAACGGGGTTGCAAACGGCTCTGGTCCCCGAAACAGTTTCGAAGAACTGTTATTTTTTATTATGGTCGTGGAAAGCCGAAATCGGCGAAGATATCGATTTCGGTTATGACTGCGCGAGTTTTTAAAATATTGCTCCTGTATCGGTTTTATTTCAGTTCTGTATCGGTTACTATTAGAATTCTATACCGCGTGAAAACGGTAAAGGTGGTAGACCTGTTATTTATTTTACTCTGCAATTTTACTTTACGATCACTGCAATACGTATACATAAGTTTTCATACACACGCAGCTATCTTTAATCAACGAGTTTAAATTTATCCTATGTTTTCTACCATGTACAACATATACGTGTATAAACGCAATTTGTAAAAATAATTTATTTTATAATTTATTATCGTTGTCATCTAGTTCGATTTTAATAACAAATTGATATTGGTAATGAGAAATTGAATGAAACGTGAATTTATAATAAAGTGAAAAAATTAATAAGTAATTTAATAGTACGCTTGGAGAACCAAATAATCAGAAAAATTCATAGTGATCGTAAATTTGTGGTGTAAAATTGACAGCTGGTATGTACAATTTAATTTCCCTCGATTTATACTGAGTTCAACGAGAATTAGCAGAAAATATATAAAATAGTTACGTGATCGATGCTACTGACGCAGATAAGTGGCTGCTGAACATGGATGCTCAGGGCCGACTTTTACAGATCCCAAACAGGGGCTCTTGCGTATAAAGATGGCCGAAATTTTTCTCGAAATATTTGATCTTACGCTTGGATCGCCCCGGGCCCAAGTCTAGATGTTCCGGCCCTGGTTTGATCACACGTCGCTTACGTACGAACATTTTCTAACAATTCTCGTTGAACAAAGTATAATCGTAAATTAGACAAGACTTTTCGTACAATATCCGTGCGCGTAGTCAAATGAGTCCTTCAGCACGCACTCGCAGATATAAACTAACCTAAACGCACGAGACAAACCCGAAATTGTTTATTGTCACTCGTTTTCGTAGAATCGTTCAAACGTTCCTACATGTCGACTTAACCTCAAGACTACGCGTTCACTCTGTTACTACCACGCCCCTTAACCACTAAAATATCATACATATATATAGGCAGAAATCATTGCTGTCGTAATATTGCGAACTTCATCATTCGTAGGTCTGTTCGATTATAATACGCAATAATGTCGATTTACATGATAAATATTCTGCATCGTGCTAATGACGAGAGTTAAAAACGTATTTCAAGTATTTAGAGTTGAATTATGTATTGGCGATTCTATCTGACACGAAAATATTGTATATTAGGTTAGAATATCGAACCATCGATAATATCCAACGAATTCAATTGGAATTATATCGTGATATGGATCGTAATATGGAAGTACAATGTATACTATTATATTTCTTTCTTTCTAATATTCCATGTTCAGTATCGCCATATTGCGAGTGTGAAAGATTAACGACGAACTATTATAACACAATTGTAAATGTCAAATATTCGTAAGATACTTACATCACTGATTCTTCGTTATACTGCTGTCTAGCACACATAACCTACGGAACACTCGTCGATATAACACGAACGATATTATCGGTAGTATTTATGGTAATAACGCCACAAATTTTACGAACGGAATGCAACAAATATGGTGATCGCGCACGTTTACGACAAGCCTCGATATATTTAAACGAACGTCGCGTGCTTCGTGTATGCTCGTGCAACTTCGGCCTCCTTCGGTTTTCGCGAGGAAACTAGGAGGCGCTACTTTCAAATGCCGTAAGAGTGTACATAGTAGCGCGAATATCGATGCGTAAGGAAAACAAAGCTAATTATTTTAATAAAATAAATCGAAATTACACAATTTTATGCACGATACGTGTAAATTACATAGATATTTAATTTAACCTGAATTCTAAATTAATAAATTATAAAATAAGCTATATAAAATTAGGATTATTCATCCTGCAAAATATCTTTCGTTTATAAAAAAAATTCTTTATTGTTAAAAATATTATACAATACAGAGAAGTGAAAAATTTTATAAATACTTCGTATATTGTCATGGTAAATATTAACCTTTTGCGCTCGACGATTTTTTTTGCTAAAGAGGGATACGAGTTGAAGAATTTTCTTCCATAAGGCTGATGATATTTTTTGAGCAGTAAATAAGAAATCGTATAATAATTAACACGTAGAATTATTCAATTTCGATACCTCGCACACTGTTACATTATTTTAAATTTGATATATTAATTAATATCGAGTTTCGAAATTTTATCAAATGAGAGGCACGACTCGAGTGCAAAGGGTTAAAATTGATTACCAATTATGGAAATAAAGAACATGGGGCAATGTTCACGAAACCGTTCAAGATCTGTTTGTAAAACGTTATTTGTAGAATACACTCACAGAGTCCAGCGTAAATGCAGCCGTGTTTAAAGCTCCTACGCCGGTTGAACATTAAATCCGCTCGAAACAGACTAGCAAACGTAAAGTACACTCCAAAAGCCACGATCAACAAAGGAAACACAAGCGACCGACTGGAGACTATGCTGAAATCCCTTCGATTTACTCGCAGCATCAAAACGTGACTGATCTGGCAGAAAATCAACGGAGCTAGCTGGGCTCGTACCTAACCGCCACGCCAAAGCTTGCATCGAAAAAAGACTCAAGTGCTGGCTGAGACTCCATGAAGGGAGGATAGTTCGGCGTCGAGGGATTGTCTTGCTTCGCCGTGATTTGTCCTAGCCCCGAAACAAACGATCCTACCCCATCTTGATGAATAATTCATCAGCGAGGCGCGTAGACCGCGCGACTTCCGCGATTCGACTAACCTGTGACGCGTCCCAAAACGTTTCGATAAATCCTCCCTCGTTTGTTTCCGTTTCCTTTTCTACGTGAACAGATGGTCTCCCGACAGTCCCTTACAGTATATTATTGCGAGTTGTTACTCGATACCATACCACCATTGGTATCTCGATGATAGTGGAGAGCAACGAAGTAAGAAATTATTTACATTATCCGCCATTTATATTTTTTCCATTTCTTTGCTTAATAATTATTCTAGCTTCGTGAACGTGATAGTCTAGCAAAGAAAGAGATCGTGCTTCAGTCGATGAGTAGATTCCACGGTTGATCGACAATATGAAAGCTGTCAAAGAGCTTCTCCTTCTTAAAATTTTCATTGTCGTGAGTTTCAGGCGCACAGTAAAATATCAATTTCCTTTCTGCGTTTACGATGGCTGGAAATCATCCCCTCTGAGTAAACTGACACGAATCGCCAATGGTTGCTGCGATTGGCAGAAGCGTCTTTAAAGACGTCGTCCTCGGTTTATTAATCGTTCAAGCCAGTGTTACCATCTAGCAAACGAGACGTTCTATCTATTAAACTCGCTCCATAGACGCGTCTTGACTTATTCCATTCGCAGATGGAACGCTTCCTCTCATTACCATCCTTGCCGGGTATTAAACGTCAAACGTGTCCGGCCACTTTATGAAATACGGTGAAATATGTCCGCGACACGGGTCTCAGTCTCGATCCGACGCGCCGATCGTCTTTTCATGAATTCTAATTTGCCGCTCGCCAAGAATCATCGGTCCAAGATTAATGCGTCGCCGCGCGCTCGACAGCCACCGGATAACGTTTTTCTTCCCCCGTGCCGATCGAATGCGCCGCATTAAGGGTAGGACGAGCTGTTTTTCCCTCGGTTTGCATATGGAAATTAAGCATCCGCGAGTTCTTCCATGTCTCGCCACGAAGATGCCTCTTCTTGCCGGTATCCACCGATCGGCTGAGCGTACACGCCTCTGGCCCGAGAGCCACTTAGCCGACGAATCGTTTTGGCGTCGATCGATCACGCTTTCCGTTTTGCTCCTTCCACGAGTCTGCGAGTTACGATGGGAGGGCATTTAGAGAAATTAACGCGAATATTTATGCACCGAACGGTCGATCGAAGGAAGAACGTGTGCGTAGACGCAGGAACAGGACATCGAAGTCTGCAGCCCTTCCTTGAAACGCGGTATCGATGTCCTGGATAATCCTGCAACGAAAGGCTGGGTACTCCCAGCGATAGTCTGGGGAAATTAGTTAATCGAAATTGTCCCCACATTCTATTGAAATGAAGATCCCCAGTTGCTAGATGTACCTTATTTCTTGAATCGTGGTAAATTTTTACTATTCTTTAGTCCACTATATTTTAAATAAGAATGGTACTTTTTGAAATAAAATACGAATTATAATTGCAATAATTAAAAAAAATAAATAAATAAATAAATATTTTACTTTTTTTATCATTTATATAATTTTTTATCATATTAGTATTCTAAAGTTATTACTAGTGCATGTCATTATTAATGAAATACTTGGAAATGAATAAGAAATTTGTTTCGAGACCAATTTTGTAAGTCCTTTTCTTTTTCGGTTTAGTATATTTTTTTAATGGGTGATACATTTGACACTGTTCCAGAATACTGTGCATGCTTATAATATTGTATACAGGTGCTGCGTAGTTTATGAAGATGTGTTCTACTTATGTTTTGGCTGCTGAGGATCGTTTCATTAAGTTTATTAAGACAGAGAGCTGCAACCCCGAACGAAGGCGTGAACCCCTTTAGAACGCTACCGCACTTTTAGGGCATACTCTTAGAAGTGCATGAATAGGAAATCTCAGTCTGCAGGCGAGTTAGATATAAATGGCCTATTGTGTACGGTCATACAAAAACGTCTGACTCCTTCGTAAAAACATTTGTATACATGTGTGCTCTTTTTAGGAACTCCTTTTCATCCCTTAAGCCTGAAATCTATTTAACCCGCTTTGTGTCTGGTTTAAAGTTGAATTTCACATGCACGTGTATTCAAATGACACGCACGTTTCCAACTTTTTATTCCTTTTTTTAATATAATGCTGCTTTTGAATAAACATCTTCAATTAAATTTGGGGGTTTACAAACAACGGATAATTTAGATTGAAATAATAATGCATGGCAATGTTCATTATAATATTAGATATCGCATGTGCATAATGAATACGTTTATATTAAATGTATTACAAATTCAACAGAAGTTAATGCAAATTGAAGCAGTTTGCAAGAAGCATTCCCTTAATATACATTTTACGTAAATCTCGGTAATTTATCTTCGACGCGAGATTAATAAAAGTAAAAGAATCTCATAAATAAGGCGCAGGGCATGGGTCCAACGTAATAATGGCAGTCTATACAGTGCCAAAACGATATTGGCAAAAATCTAGGAATTAAGCCGAGAGATTACGCCTCGTTTACCTTTTCCAGGCGAATCTTCCAGAATCGCAGCCTTGCTCAACGATTTTACAGTTACTTAAGCAACAACTGGCAATTATTCATCGTCATCTAAATATTTATCTCGAACAATCGGTGTTTTCGCTAAAACCATCTAAGCGAATAACTCAATTGAAGCGTAGTTGCGAAGCAGGTAAATACCTATAAATATTTTCTCTAAAATTTTAAGCTCAACTCGCAAACAGTGAAACAGAGGCTCTCAACACTTTCCTCGTGAAAGTTTCCCGCAATTACGCCCATTCCCCTTTTTAAAATTCCCCGGCATTCACTCGATTCGACCAAACGGAGCTTAATGGGGCGAAAATAACTGTCTAAGTTGAGAGTTAGAGTTAACGAAGCACGCGGAATCGAACCGATACGGACAGTTTCCGTTTCGTATTCATCGGTTATATTATTGCACGACTCGGGTTTGGAAAAAGGGAAATTAAAACGAAACGAGGGAATCGCTTAATCGTCTCGAATCGAGATAACCGAAGCGCGATGGAATCGAGTTAGCTGAAAACTCCGGGGTAACAACACGCGTTTCGCGGCGAAGGGCACGCAATCTCGCGTTGCTGGCGCCGTTGTTTCAATTATTAAGTTTCATCGTCAGTTTAGCGGAGTTGCCACGGATTAAAATGTAAACCACGTTATTACGTCCGCCGTGCGAACACGACCAAATCCTGACACGCTAAATCCCCGACCAGTCGAGTCAAAAGGACACGATTTTCGGACCCCTGTTAACCGTGATCCCTCGCGTTCGGGAAACTTCTTCCAGTCAGCCATGTTCTCTCACCATGCAAGACGAACCGCGTTCGTTCGCTCCGCCATTGATGGAATATTTTTCGAACAGCTGCGACGAACGTGTCGGTGCTCGGAGCTGTGCCACGGATTCACGGTTCACGACGTGCACGAAAACACGCTGCGAACTTTCTGGCAATGCATGACGTTCCGTAAATCTGGGCCAACGAAGAAGCTAGCCTTGACAGGAGTTTGACCATCAGGGACCGTCGAGTTAGGACTATTTTCGGGCATATGTACGCGTCACGAGGGCCACCGAGTTCTGTCTCGCGTAATAAAAGTTTCCTCGGGCACGGGGGCTTACGAATCGTGCATACGGTTGAAATACCGGGGGTGCTTCAACTCGTCGTCAGTTTGCACTTGGCCTGGAATAACGTCGCGGTGTGCTTGCCGTGTGAAACTTCCTAAGAGTTTCGCGTATCGGGGTTAAAAATTAACTTTTCACCGCGTTCGACCATATTTCTTTGCGTGGACGTTTATGGAATATACTTTGCGGCGATTTCGAAGAGAAAATTTCGTTTTCCAATGGGAGATGTTGGTCCTATTTATCACTATGAATTATACAATCTGGAATTATACAATAACGGGAATCGTAGTCGAAGATCAAAAAAATTCTGAACCATTTCAATTCTAAAATACTATTTTAATTATTGGAAAGTATGAAACGAGATGTAAGTGCAATCTACGTTTGAGTAGCAACACGGACAAGTGTAAGCACGTTCCCTTTACCTTAAAGAAGGGTACAATTCCTGATCTAAAACTTAACGATACTTCTGCACCACAAACTAAATCAGTTAAATACCTGGGCCTACACTTGGACTCAAAATTAACATGGAAACAACACATACACACATACACTTTCCAAAATCGACCAAATCCGTATCAAAAGGAGAAAAATGTACTGGCTTACGTGCAAAAGATGTAAACTAAGTCTTGACAATAAACTTTTAATCTACAAAACAATTATAAAGCATACCTGGACCTACGACATCGAGATGTGGGGCAGGGTAGCCAAAAGCCACATTGCTAAAATTGAGTCGTTACAATCTATAATTCATAGAACAGTAATCAGTGCTCCATGGTATGATCGAAATGATGATATTCGGAAGCACCTGAAAGTTAAAATAGATTCTGACGAAATCACTAGTCGCTGTGGCAGCTATAAAAAGCACTAGATAGTCATCTCAATGATCTAGCAATAGAACTGTATAAAACTAGTCTGCCTCGTAGACTGCATAGGAAACACCCAAAGGATCATCTATCTTAACTATCCATTAAACCTCAACAGATGTTACCCACAGGGATTTTTTCTACGTGTTAATTAACCAATCCAGATACTACAATTTACCGAATGTTCTTGCCGGACAAATTGTAAAGACTCTTGGAAAAAAAAAAAAAAGCGAATAGATTAATTCAATGGCAATAGTACTGTATAGATGCCTATATTCAGTAGTGTATTGTCAATTGTTAATATCTCTAGCGATAATTTATCTATCCACTAATAATATTAGAATCGCTAACAACATTTGAATAGCATATCATACCGAGTTTTTGAAATACGAAGAAAAATAATTGGAACGTATATTCACTTTTGCAAGGACTTGTTACATCGTGCACGATCAGCAAATAAGGGCCACAAATCTTCTGTTATCCACGATGATCCTATTTTACCGAGATGGAAGCTCCTCGAAGGTCGATTCTAAAAACGGATAGTTTAAGACACGCTGGAATTTCCAAATATAGTAGCCGATGATTTTCCATTCCTATGCAAAGCTTGATAACCTCGATAACGAATGTAGCAAAACTTCCTGACGCGAAGTCCAATTTCTTTCGGAATCTTATTGACCATTTCTCTGGTATACGTTAAAAAGCGTACAATTCTTGTATAGAAAATCTATTCGCGTGGATATTTTGCGACTCCTCGAAATACGTTGCGGAGATCAAATTTCTGAAAATGGTTTTCACGTCTCGAGGTGGAATTATGGACCCACGATCATCTCCCAACCATCTCGCGTAGCTTTAGTTTATCAAAAACTTATCAAATATAAATTCAGACAGATATTTTCGTGCTATTAAAATATGCAAATATCAGGCTTTTAATTTATTTTTCGTACAAGTCAATTTGAAATTTTCACAGTCATTCTTGAAATTGTATAATATTTTCATTTTTGCTCGCTTTCGAAATTATACGATTTCTAAACCGATTCTGAATGTTTGAAATTAAAGTCGAGTAATTTAAATATACCAATAAGTGATCATACGAATTGTTTATCGAACAAATTGCAAATTCTCGCGCTCGCGTGTCAATCAATTTGCGACCAGCATAAACCAGCATAATTTCGTCAGCATATGCGACGAGGCAGGAGCCATTTTCCAACGATGTTTTCGCGCATCGTAACGTTGTTATTTCGCACTCGTTCCAGCCCGATTTTCGTAAGTTAATAATACATCGCGTAATTTATTTCATCGCGTTCATTGTATTGTTGCAATGATTTTATTCCTTTCATGTCCTCGATAATGTCCCACCGTATAATGCGTTCATTTAAATTACGTCGCACAGGATTAGATTTCGCGCGAATGCGTCCGTTTTATGTCAATACGGTTTCGGTTGTTTTTAAAACAGGCGAAACAACGGAATTTCATACGGTCGCGTCATCTCTCGTCCTCGTTTTATCGAAAAACGTTGTCGCCGAAATTACATTACGAATTGAAGACGTTTTTCATTTACATTAACGGATTCATGCTCGAAATATCGTATAAGGTATACCAATAATGAAGACAGAAATGAAATTACTTTATTCTGAAATTTTGTATGGGAAAATATTTTGCATAAAATTTGAGGATCTCAAAAAATTTCTTTTCAGGAATTTACTTAATGCTACATAATATTTGGAAATACGTTTATATTTCTGTAATAAAAATGCAATAATATTCTAGATAAATTTTGCCTCGTTTTATATTTTCTGCCAATTTAGGAATATTTTGTACATAGCCACGCTTTAAATTAATTTTCGAAAAATTTTACGTGTTTGGCGTGTAAAACGATAAAGAAAAAAGAACTACGAATTGTTCGTTTTTTAAAAATCGTCATCGAATCGATAGTACTCTGTTATCGTTCCATTTTTATTTCAATATCCACAATCGAATATGAATAGTGTTATAGATAGTAAATTTCAATTCCAATCGGTGAATTGTAATAACGTTTAATGAACGTCGAGTGTTTAATAAAGCTCCCCCAGAAAATCATTGTCACGGTAACTGAATTCAATTAAAATAACGAACCGAACTCATCTGAATCGATTAAAATTACTTTAAAACGTAAAGACTCGTTCTTCGGTTTTAATTCATTTTTCAAATTCTCCATTAAACGCTACTGCGGGCCCACGCGCCGGTTTAAGCGCCATGTTAATCACCTTGATATTACGTCGCATAATTCATTTATTAGCTCGTGTCCGTTATCCGCAGTTGCTTTTTTCTCACTATATTTACCAAGTGTAAACAGACGTTAAACAAATCCCGTTACTTGCTCATACAAACAGAAATCGTTTCGTAAACGCTTCGCGTTATTCCTGTGCAGTGAATCACGCCTTTGTTGCGTGACTCGATGGCTGCGATGGAAATATCAAAGGAAAACTATGAAAACTTCCCAAGATCCATCGTATATACATAAACAGCTGCAGAAGTTTAACAAAACTCGCTTCAAGACCGCAACTAATTTTTCCTTCCTACCTGCATTTACCAACGAAAATACCCGACCACGGAGGATCCACGATCGCGAAACTTTCTCAGTCGAATTCGTACAAACTTATTACCATCTCCTAACAACGTTTGCTAACAAAATCCATATCTCGACGAAGGCCACATCACCGTAAAAATAATTCAATCATCCGAGGTGCCATTCCACTGGAACGCATTCGGTGCACTTACAAATACACGCGGGGCTGGAAATTTGCTTAGATTTATCGGCGAGCATAAATCTAATCCAAAGCGACACGATCGTTAAAAATATGCCATTGTACTGTCGCGCACTCGCTATTTCATGACGTTTACAAAAATGTCCGGGACAGAAATTCGGTGACACGATTCTCATTGTTAAATATTCCACAAATCCTGCAAACACGTATCGCGCATATATTCGACTCCCGTGCCCATTCATATTACACCAGCGAAACCCATGCATAACGTCCCATCCGATTCCCTCTTGAGATCCAAATCCACCTACGAGGCTTCAGAGCTCGCGTACTTTCGGGCTCGACAAAGACACTCGAGCGCGCCCTCTGGAACGGGATCAATCCCGACGCCGGTGGTTGATCCTCTTCCTTAATTACCGATTCCTGCAGGTGGGCCTGATTTACAGGCAGTTATCTGCAGCGTGGCTGGATTCGTCGCGACGATGGATGCGAATTCCTGTCGATCGCGACCGCTCTGTAAAACTGCATCCGCGTGGCCCGTTACAGCATGGCAAAGTAATCGTGAGAGATTAATTGCGTCCCTATCTAGCTTCTGCCTGGTTGCGTCCGCCGTGCAGGCGAAATACGAGGATACCGGTGAAGCACAAGGTAAAACAGGGAACAGGGGAGTAGAGATTGGAGGCTGGAAGCTGTGGTTCGAAGCAGAGGCTGGAAGCATGGCTTCTGGTATCGGAAAGCGAACGCAGAGTGCCGCGATGTCTTGCAGAGGGGCCTACAACGCGTGGCGCCACTGGCATACGTAAGCGAAGTATATCACGGAATTCGGAACAGGAGTCTGCCGCACACCCACGGATACAAATCTTGTGGAAAATGGGCAAGGAGAAACGAAGAGAGACAGTCGGGTGGGGATGGGTGTCTGACAATGAACACAGGACGCTCCAGAGTGTTTCCCCGTACATACTGGAGCTTCGCAAACAGCGAAGAACGAGTTTTCACGTATAGCAGAGAGAAAGAAAGAGGGTTTTAGAGGGTCTGGAGAGGTGGTGCGGCGGAAGGGCGACAAAGCGAGCAAGAAAAGAATTGATTTCGCAGGACGTCACCGTTTCTTGGCACTGGCCACTGGCACCGCGCAGCCAAGGCGGAGTAGAGGAAAAAAGAAATCGCGCACCGAGTTCTGGGAACAATCTAATTGGAAAACAAATAAGCCTTCGTGCAACCCTCGCCCATCTCGTGGGCTGCCTTTGTCCCTGGTCCAACCTGCCCTGCAAGCCACGTAAATTCGTAAACGTACTACTGCATCGGCAGCGGATCCATGTTCGTCGATAGGGGTAAGGGAAATGCCGCGTGTGAAAGGAATACTGATCTTTTTGCAGTCGAATCAGTGGGGTAGTTAGGTGGTTGATCGAAGTGAACGATCTTGTTACGTGGCCTTGTATGTGGCACGGTGCAGTAACTGTGTATTCGAGGGTGTGGTTGCTCTTTGTCCGCTATTTCTACTGCTGATGGATTTTAGAGGACGTAGAAAACGGAGCAGGACCTCGATTGTCCGAATTAAATAGCAGACCTAAATCTTCCAACGAGAGAATTTTCAGATGATATTATAAAACACGCATTTCTTCTTACTTCAATTTTAATATATATTTTAAAATAGAACACAAATACTATACGTAAGTAATAATAATAACAACAGAATAACAAATTAAAATTTCATTTGGTTACAAATTTATGGATCCCATATCTTCTCATCTTAGCAGACACCTAAATCTTCAAACGAGAGAATTTTCAGATAATAATACAAAATACGGATTTCTTTTCACTTCAATTTTAATGTATATTTTAAAGTAGGGGAACATAAATATTATACGTATATACATACATTAAATTTATTAAACATAACAAAAAAATTATTAATCATTTAATTGGTATTATTTGTGGAATTAAATTTTCATTAAAAGTATTATACTATAGTATTACTTATATAAAGTAATATAGTATATTTGGTTTAAACAATCAATTGTAATAATAATAGGAACAGAATAACGAATTAAAATTTCATTCGGTTACAAATTTATGGATCCGAAATTTTCTCATCGCAATTTTCTTAAATCGCACGAGCTTATTAGAAAATTTCATTCGGTGAAAGCACATTCCTTTTGTTGGACTAAATGCTAGTGGTTTCTGTGATTTTCTCGCCTACGAACTAATTTCAATGGAAATGTTCGCGAATAAAAAGTTTTCGGATGAAAAGGAATTCGAATAGCGAGGGTGCGAATAATTGAGACTATACTGTGTTCAGTTTCACTATAAAAGATATTAGACGTATGTTAGGAATTTAATATTTGAGTAATCGATGTTTAATAATATTTAACACATCAGGGAATATGTAATTTATGCTTTCGTGTTTAAGACAGAGTTATTTTATAATTATTCTTGCTTTCTCGTACGCGTTTGATCATCCGCGTTATTTACGAGAAAGCCGGACACGTTTCACACGTGAGAAACCTTTGCTATTAATATTTTTGGATTCAACCACGCATATTCATTACTGGGAACATAATTCCGCTCTCCGAAACAAAAGAGGGAAAAAAGGGAATCTCAAGAGAGCGCGATACGAACTTTTAATCTATGAAAATCTCTAGTAGTAGAGGGTACATTCATCAGATAAAAGACCCCATTGTATTCAACACTATCCATATTTAAGTCACCAAATTTTTATCCGCTCCATCATCTTGGTACCTTATAATAAGTCCATTTTGCATTTTAATAGATCCCTTTGTCCGATAAACGTCCTACATTTAATTAAGGCTTATCGCAATATTGGAAAATGCCATCATCCATCAAAATAAGTGTAATTGGATTATTCGGTAATTTACTATTTTCGGCATTATACTTTATTCCTCGGCTTCATCAAATTTGTTTAATCTTCTTTATTTATTTTGGGAATTCTATAATACTTAATAGGGATTAAATGATCCCTTAACTTTGAATTGGATAGCCTATTCCTTTCTTAAATATTTTCCTACATAAAATGTTTTGAAAATGCATACACATTTTAATCGAATCGTTCTATATTTTCTATTATCTCATTTCGAGTTCAAACGTGAATTTTTATCATCGCGTATATATTTTAAAAATTATAAAGAGAAAGTTTTAGGGATTAATTTTAAATTTACTCTAATCTAATAGTTTATGAAAACTCGATTTATAGGCATATTTCACCAAAAGCAATACAGATAATCGGAAACTTGCACGATACCGAGGAATACCAATAATGGAAATTCGCAGCATCAATTTTAACAGTTACACATACGGGGCACAGTGATATTAATTACCTTCGCTTATTAATTTTCCTTCAATGTCGCAAAACTAATGTACAACTCCATGAAACTAATAATTCAGCTTGGAGGTGACTTCGCGACAAGCGTCGAAAATTGTCTGCTCGTCGAAGCAATAGCGTGCAATTAATGTCATTATTACTAGGTAATTGGGAATTTGTTACGGTAAATTTCTGTTCTATAAACCGTGAAGTAATATTGACGCGCGATAAACGAGCACGATAACGTCACTTTCGGCTGTGAACGCTCAAATTTCCGAAATTTTTCAAATACCAAATCCATTCTTCGCGCTGTAACTTAACCCTTTAAACCACCCCAACTTTCCTTATTTTTTCTTCAATTTCTAAGAATTTTTTCCACGCAAACTTTTCTATTGCATTACACCTAATTTTAGTTATCTTTACTTAACAAATACCCGCATTACTCCACGATTATCAAAAATCATTGCAGTAAATTCGATCAATAATTCCAATCGAGCAACGTCATCTAGCATAGTATAGTAGCTAAGGGAAACAGCGTAAGAATCTTGCGCGTTAACACGTGCAACAATCGTTGCAGTTTTTCAACGTTTCAACGCACGTTCGCAGACAGACGAACGAGCGTCGCGTATCCCTGGAATTAATTTAAAAAACAGGAGCAGGAGGACGCTTTGCGTGGTTGCTGACGCGGGCCACGTAGAGGGCAGGGGGAGCAGCCAGCCCGACGAGGGCAACAAGCACGCGAGACAGCGTTGTTCGTGGTACACAAATGATAGCGGGACGAGCAAGGAGAGCCGTAATTGTTCCGATGCTGTAATGGGGATCCTTAAGTAACTAAGCTACGATGTTCCCACGTGCGGGTTTCCTGCGTGTTGTGTATATATTCGGGCGCAGTCAACGACACGTAAAGTCGCGTCTGGGGTCAGGCCGGCGCTCCCTCATGCGTGCTTCCTCCGCGCGGTTCCCACCCATTGACAAACCGGCGAGGAATATCTTTTCTCGCCGGACCTCGGCTACGTGCGAGGAACTTCCGATGGCCTCCGACGACCCTGCCGAAACTTGAAAAACTTCCAAACGAACGGCCAACCGGAACACACCCGATCGCCAGCCAAGTGTACCTTGCTCGAGGGAAATCTTACGAGCGTCCATTTTCACGGTTTTAACGATCGCAGGTGCCTCTTCCCGTAAACGCTGCCTTTCTCCGGCTACGCGTGCAACTTCTATATATACCGTGTCATATTTCCACGTCGGCATTTGCGATTCAATTCCACCCCACTTAACGCCGCCATCCTCAGATTTCTAGCATACGCCTCTTAGAGTTGCAGGATATCCCGGCAACTTCGAGATCGCTTTTCGCCAAGGATATCTTGGAATTTGCCTGTCGTGCCTCCACTCGTGGAAACTCCAGGCTATTCTCGGGGTGTTACTCGCCTGTACTTATTACAGAGATTCCTTCCGACACGATAGCAACGCATTTCCTCCGTGTCTGCGCTTCTATTTTTGCCCTTGGAATATCTTCTTCTCGAGAAGTCGAGCTGTTTCTCTACCTGGATTTGCTTTTCCGCGTATTCGTTACCACGCCGCGTTATCTTTGCAATATTTCCCTTTCTCGAAGGCGAAAGTTCGAGAGTCGAGAATCCTCGCAGAGGCGCTGATCGAACGTGGTGATTTCCTTTTCTACGGATTATTTCTGATTATTTCTTTTTATACAGAGGTATTGCTCGAGGAAGGCTCACCGGATGATGGATTATTTCGCACCACTGGTCCAGGATGGCACTGTTCACAGAAGCAATTGCACTCGCAAGTCCCTGGAAACGTTCCGATTGTCACTAGGAACGATTCTGCAGAAAGTGACCACTGGCGGCCACTAATTGACCAGAGAGCAGACGACGTTCATAATAATGTGCCAAGGGATCGCTGACAGCGTAGAGACACCTGGACACTCGTGGGAGCTGAGGAATTAATTAGGACACCTCGTGAAAAATGCGCGTCCATTCGACCATCCGTGGGTCCTGGCTGTTTAACCCTTTCACTCTTGCGGACGTGATACAACGTCCATGGATGTCAAAGCTGTTAGAGCTTATAAAATTCTTTCTGAACGCAATCCAACTGTTCTGACGTGTCCTGTCACCTCTTAGGATAAGAATGAAATTTTTTACAATACAATCCTTGCGTTATTCTGTCTTCTGTGAAAAATATTGCGAGACTGTGCATTTCACGTCTGTGTGCACGTGGTGCGTGCTCTCTTTGTTCATTACCTCCACTCATTACCAAAGATCGAAAGCCCCAGCTACGATTATTCCTTAATTACCAGTGTCCCATGACTCGCAGACACCCTGACTCTCCAAATACCACTCGAGCTAAGTCTAAATAAAATATTGAAAATCCTTAATAGATGTACAGCCTTCACCTCCATCAAAAACCCTGAACTCCATATGCATCCACTCTACTAAATCCATCTTTATCACCTCAGGTAAGCTTATAAAGCAGATACCATATTTTGATCAAGTTTTCATTAGATTTAAACAAAAATGAAATTTGTTAAATTAATTTAGGACCTTCATAACTCGGGAGTGAATAGGTTAACCTAGAATAGAACCTGGCTATTTCTAAATATTCTCTGTTTCCACTAGTTTCCACCAGAGTCAAGTGTTCTTTCATAGAACATGCAAATTCGAATAGCAGATGAGTCTCCGTTCGTTTCGCATGATCACCTATGACACCAATGACGCGAGCCAGTCATCGCGGATCCTGAGGAATGGTTTTTATTGTAGTACAGGTTGAGGAAGAAATACAGGAAGGTCGTAAAATCGCGCAAACGTCAGGGCTTATACGTTGAAGCAAACTGACAGAAAGCAGCGAAGATAAGAGAAACCTCGGTTAGGGTCTTATGGCTGTAGCTTAGCCTTGGTTTAATTCCCATCGAAAAAGAATGGTTGCACACGGTCTTGGGTGTTATTGCGTCAGTCAGTGCAGCTGGATAGTTTAATTTAGGATCTTGTTATATGGCGAAAGTTATCGCACTTCGTGGCTTCCGTGTGAAAGAAGTTTTCTTGCTCCTCGCGCGATTCGGTGAAAGTCGGCTCGAAAGACTATCGTTCTTGCGATCGTTATTGTACGTAGAAGTACGTTCTGTTGTAATTAACCAGTCAGGAAGCGCAGTTCGGACGTAACACACGCAACGGTAACCTGTTTTAGATTCCACTGATTTGTCGTTGCTCGATTTGATCTCATGATTCTTCCATGGTACTATAGGATGGCGAGCGGTGAACGACACTAACCATGTATTAACTCTTTGCACTCGACGATTTTTTTGCCAAAGAAGAATAGGAGTTCAAAGATTTTCTGTTACAAAGCTGACGATATTTTTCTGAGCAGTGAATAAGAAATAGTATGATAATTAACACGTAGAATTATTTGGTTTCGTTACATTATCTGAAATTAGACATATTTACGAATATCGAGCTTGGAAATTTTATCAAATGGCGACTGAAGGACGCCTCTCGAGCGCAAAGGGTTAACCCATTTGCATCCAAGCGCGGAATATTCCGCGAGCCACGACTGCGGCCTATCACCGAGCGCGGAATATTCCGCGAGATACGACGGTCGTCTATCACCGAGCGCGGAATAATCCGCGAGCAGACTTTTTCCATTACCAGCTGCTGAATATTCTTCATATGCCACAGTGAACGTCGCTGATTCCTGAACACGGCACCTTAAGTAGAGCCATGATGAGAATGGTTAAGAGTCGTAGCAAGGCGAATGAGTGCGGTCCTACTTCTAAGGGAGTGCATGGAAAAGTTTGGGCGACTTCTCAAAAAGCGAGGGATGGCGAACAGTGGCATCGGGCCCAACGCGAAAGAACAAACGATAGTGCCCAATCCCTTTGTCGGAATGTATGTCGAATGATTGAGAAGGAAAGCATGTGTATGGAAAGAGACAGATTTGGCTTTAAGTAAGGATGCAAGGGCGCAAGACAGTCAGAATAGAGTGGAGAATTGAGAAGAATCGAGAAGCTGGAAGTAGGCAGATTTGAGTTGAGTTGGAAGGCTGAATGTGTGTACAGACGTAGCGAATAGAGGATGAAACTTAGTGTAATATCTTAGTTAAATAAAACCTGTTTGTTACAAAAAGAGAGTTATTGTTTGTTAAACGCACAGATCTCTGTGTGCCTAGGATTAATTTAGCCAACAATCCTACGGTACAGTATTTCCATTCGTATCGTTTTCTGATGAAGATACGCAACGACGAGGCGTGTATTTCGTTGTTCGCCAGTTACCACTGCAATATGAAATTCTTTAACCGATAAGCCAAAAATTCAATTAAATTGCACGATTCAATAGCAGCAGTTTACACTTGCTGTGCTCGAAACAAAATATTTGCGCTCGATAATCACGAATATCGCGATAAGCGATTTATCTCTTCCGCTCGTGTTTTCGTTTAATTCGCTGCCAACTATTTGCGATAACTTCAAATCGCGTGAAATTTATTCTGCTTTTTATCATCGTCTACCTCCGTCGTGTATTTCTCGCATAAATGAAATACATGTCCAGATGCCACAGCTTTTGTCGTAATTGTTCCTTCAAAATCCATCCTCGGGACATTTCAATAGCGAACAATATCCCTTTCAGCGCAATTATGTTTGTTCGGGATTGCGTACGTTTGATGCGATTATATTTACACTGAATTAAAGTTAATGCGAATTACGTTATTTGATTTACGTTATACACGCATTGAAACTGATAGATTTAATTAGCAGAAACGCTTTCAGCAGAATTTTGATACCTGAATTAATAGTTCAGAAAGCAAAGGGATGATCATGATCGTGGATAAGTATTTTTAAGTAATTTTAAAGCGATTTTAGGTCGAGGAGACACGGATACCGCGAAAATCTCGTCGATTCCTCGGTCACTGAGCTTCATCTTCGTCCAGATGTGACGAACAACGCGACGCGAAATACGAATACACTGGAACGCTATTCGCACATAGCCAAGTGTGCATTGCGCGCTAATGTTTCATTACATCTGAACCCTGGAAACGCTTTCCGACCAGGCTGTGCCCTGACATAATAGTTAATAGCGAAATCACTGGACCTGACGATACGAAATTCGGAGGCAAACTAGTTGCAAGAAGTAAATTATGCAACACGGAACTTTGGCCAACGATATCGCGAGATTTCAGGTCGCAGGAGCAAAGATACCGATGTATCAATGAAGACGGTGCGTATTTTTTGTTATCAAGGTTTCACTATTCCGGGGACTATAATTATCTCAGTTTTTCCTACTACTGAATCCGTATTCGAAGATGTTCCATGACGAAATCGCGAATTTCACCTTTATGTTCGGCGTTTAGAAAAATATTCTTTCGTGGGATTGCGAGCAGCGAAGGTCTCTAGCAAAGGAATCATGAACAGTTGCGTCAGTTTCGACTTAGGACGGACAGGTGACCATGTGCAAGGATGAGATATTTATGACTGGGTCCAGTGCAAGCAATGAACGAAAGTCTAGGAATGTGTCCGAGTGTCCGAAGTACCTGGCCCACTGAGGGCGAGGTCGCGTGGGAAATGAGCGATCGACGAAGAGAGCTTGCGAATGAAAAGAGAGAGAATTAGACTTTAAATAAGGGTGCAAGGGTGCGGAGAAAGCAGAGAAGGCAGAAGGTATCATGTGTGAAATCGAGACGTAGTGAATAGAGGATAGTGTGTTTGAGAATTTTACTATTCAAAGGGAGTTGTTTATTAGATGTATAGATCTCTGTCTGCATAGGATTAATTTAGCCAATAATCCTACACTTTTAATCCTATAATATTCTTTATTTATTGCCCTCAAAATAGATTTAATTGTAATAAATCGTAGGCTTGCAGGGATGGTGTCAGGTACGTTGCATGCTAATAATGACTTTTAGATCTCGTGGACCTTCCCTATTGAAGGAAAACGGGTTTCCAAGTAAATTTCCCCATCTACTGTATCAAACAGCAGAATCAATTGGACACAGAAATAAACATTTTCGGAGCATCGATTCGATTACCGTAAAAGCGTTCGCACAAACATGCTAGCGCCTTCGAACTTGGGCCACGAAAGGAGTTACATCGATCTACGTGGCTAAAAGGAAAAAAGGAACAGAGTGAGGGGAAAAAAAAGAATATATGAAGAGCGAAACGCTGTTATCCTTTGTTCTATGCTCGTTGCGAATTTCACGTTTCGCGGATCGTTTTTTCGTTCAACGGCCGGCTACCGAGCCTCGAACAGGCACGTAGTTCGTATGGTTGCAGATTTTGTTCCCTGCTCCAGCAACTATTTACCCGTTTGTTTAGCTTCTTATTTGTGTACAGCGTGCAGATGAGTTTTCAGCCAGGCCCCTTTCCACCGTGTTTGAGAAAGCTGTCGGATTCAATTAAAAGGATACTGCAGATTGGGTCGGCAGAAGTTCCACGATCCCCGTCAGTTTGTTGTAAATTACGCGAGATAAATTGAGGGAACGCGGCGCAACGACTTGTTTTTCGCCAGTTCCAGATCGACCATGCAAACGAACGTCGGAAATTGCCCACTTAATTAAGTTTCGCAACTTGAGTCCGATGCTAATAAATATACGATCAGTTGTACGGATTCTTTGCATTCCGTTAAATTTCCATTCCGTTTCCCCCAATTACGCTTAAAGTATCACGTATAGTCGTAAAAATAAAAATATTCTACACGATTACTCGCATTACTAATTATTGTCTTATCTGTAAAATTACGTGTATCGATATATTGCTAAAATATTATATTACTGCAATAACTGGGTAATATCAAATTCCTAAAATTTCCAGAAATAAAAATTAAAAAATTCGGAGTAATCAGGATGGAAAAGAAATATTCCTCGATGTGGAGATAATACCGAAACGAAATTTTTCACGATTATTTATAATATTGGAAGTCGGAATGAAGAATTTAGTGGTAAAAATTTAGCAAACACAAAGGAAGAAGAAAACGTCCCCCGTTATAGGAAATGATACGGTACTGGACCGTGCGATAGGGAGAAGCGGGATTACTTTAATCGCAACCGTGATTTAGAGAAAGTAACTAAATTCTGTCGTGTTTACCCCGGTTGTATTTCGCGACGATCAAACGCGCTGGCGGCACTCCGACCTAGGTAAGCCAGACGAAACTTAGGAAGTTAGTTGGTTAGACGCGGCGTAAGACCGACTTGTCAACGCCGGTGCCGCACAGAAAGCATCAAGGTTCTTGTCTGATCACTGAACTTAAGCTCCGCTTAGATGAGTGATCGCCCAAGAAGTCCGTGTGCTCCTGACGTCGCTGGTTAGAAGTTCAACTAAAACCGAAGGTCCTCAGCTAATGAAAATCGGTACCGGTTAACGAGGAATTAACAAAGGAGAGACTCGCGAAATATTTCCAATCTTTCAACAAAATTTTTCAGCCATAGACTATCACTCGCCTCTTTTATACCTCTTGACACATTGCGTACCGCTCACGAGTTTCCTCGCGTTTCGCGCATCTATTATGGATCTTATGTGAGGAAACACGAATATTTATTCAACTGTAAGTCGGTAACGTCCTATGCTTGGCTATCGTCGAATCATGTATGGAAGCATGAGTGTGTGTGTGTGAGGATGAGCGTGAACGTGCGGTGTGAGTTATAAATTTAGTTCTGAATAACATCTAACGCGAGAAACATCGTGTGTATCACTATAAGTAAAATAGATATCCAGTAAAACTGTTGTAAGTAAAACCTACATAAAATCCTATCACCTTAGATGCCAATACACGGTCTTGTCAAAATATGCGGTCCCTGGCGTATGTCTTAGAGATTTCTATGAGGTATGCAATTATCCTTTCCCGATACTGTAATTTTAGAAGATTAGATAATGATGTAAAAAGTAGATGTACCTTTTCAATATAGGAGATGAGGTTCGGGGGGCCGAAGAGACTCGGGTTAAAATTAACCCCTTCCCGTGTTATCCAGCTCGACGAAAGCTGGGTCAAAACGGTAGGCACACCAAACTGATGCTATCCGAGAGCCTGGCCGACATTCATTTTTATATTCATACTCATATTCATGTTGTGGCCAAAATTTCCACCACGAGTCAGACTCGTTAAAGTACAGGAAGGGGTTAAAGATAGCTTCTTGTTTTAGAAGGTTTGTTGCGGCCCCAGGACCGAACCTTCCAAGTCTTCGCGGAGGACTGCTTTGTGTCCTTATCACTGGTGTTCTTCGCTTCGTGCACACTCGATGTCGTCTGTCATCGCTTGAGTGATCCTTGACAGGAGTCAGTAAATCATTCTAAAGTATGGGAAGGGGTTAAAGAAAGCTTCTTATATTAGAAGCTTTATCTTTCACGAATCGACCTCTTACTTCGTCGAGAGTCTTTCACAAACTGGTCTCGACGATTCCACACGCGTGCAATCCATTCTCTTTAACGGCTGTCACGTTGAACCACTGACAAAGTCTATAACAGAATAACTCGGGCCAAAATACCTTAGATAACACTCCACTCTTACCTAAATTTAAATAAGAAACTACGTATAAAAGGCATAACCAAATTCTCGAGAAATAGTCTATGTTCAGCATCGAAAACAGTATCTTTCTTTCATAAAACACGTACCCTTTGTTAGGAAGAAACTCGTAGACTCATAGTCCCGTGACACCTCTATCGATGCTTCTCACCTCCGATCGTCTCGTAACGATCGAGAGCCATCACACATTCACAAAGCCATTGCCAACCGTCTATCAGCGATCACCTGGACCCGATTGTCGACGATTTTCTTATGCCAATAACGTCAAAAGTATTAACTCGCGAGCAGCCATTTTGTTTACGTCGCCAGTTCTAGTATTCACCATGTAATAAATGAATCGTCGGTACACGTGGTAAACGACGAATCCTCCGGATGTCCAATCCCGAGGAACTTTGAAGTCGTGCATCACGATGACACACTTGCCGCTTTTTCCCGGCCGGTTCAATCTCTTCGTGGCTATCAGAAGCGACAGGCTCTGGCGTGCGGACCAGCCGATCGACGACCCGCTTTTATTTCCCGGGTCGAAACAGCGTCTTCAGCTCCCGGAAGACCAAGCCCTTTTTGCCAGACGGTGCGTCCCTGGGGCGTGAAACAATGTTTCGCGTTGCACAAAGAACTGCACGAGAAGAAAGCTGTCCGCGGACGCCAGTCGCTTTTTCATCAGTCGTGGAAACACGTTCGGGACGCGTCAATAAGAACACGCGTACACCTAGACGAGAATAATTCGAGGTAACGTGGAAACCGGGGAAAAACGCGAAATTAACTGTCGACTTAAAAACGAGCCGGAAGAGCCGGCGACCATCGAACCTTTATCCCTGTCGCAGGCTACGAAGCTACCAGGCTACCGGGAGACAAATGCGGACAACCGATGGGGCGGGGAAGAGGGACGAGACAACATTTTTATTACACTCCAGGGGTGAGCTTCCGCGAGCAATGAAGCGGCACACATCGCGACTGTACATAGATCAGAAGGGACGAAAGCGGGATACAGGCGGCAAGAACGACGAGAAATGTGAATGGCGGCCATTAAGGCTCGCGATGAAAGCGAGATAAGGCGGTCCCGGTAATGGTAATGACGACCAAGACGCGTATGCTTTGGAAAGTAACACCGTCCACGAGTTTCGGCATGGACTGAGTAAGTACGTAGATAGCCAGCATGACGGAAACCGAGTATTCCGTTTCAGCTGAATATTAACATAGTTTTTTATTTTTCAGCTAGCTCCGCTGGTTCCGGCCCAGTGTGCATCGCGTAACTCGGTTTGACGAAGAGCAGACTGATTTTACAGGATTGGATCCGAACAGAGGGGGTTGTTTCGTATAAGTAGGCGGTACACAGAGGGCAGACAGTTTCCTTGTGTGAGAACAGAACGAATCGATCGTATGCGTGCATGTATATACGCGTCATACGTGAATCTCGAGCTGCAATTACTTACACTACCCTCGCTTTTCTCACGATAGGTGTTTATTTCCATTCAGAAATATTTCCAGTTTGGCAATCGTTTGAAAAATTTGAACCTAGTACAATTTCAGCAACTTTGTGTTTTCGCGACGAACTTAACATTGAAACTACTGATTTGTAGTATGTATTTGTAGCGAGCATCATTCTCACACTCGACACTAGATGGATTCCAACTTCAAGGAGGTTCGAGGACTCGTAAGTTCGCGGAAAACCCTCGCTTCCTATATATATATAACTTCCAGACTTTTCAATAGTACCCCAGTCTAGAGGGGCCTGCTAGGTAGCCTTATTGATGAGTCCACTAGCAGGCCTGGGACCAAACGCATCCCTTCCTTTTCCTTTCATCCCTTCTAGCACCTTTGCCATACGAAGATACTTGCGACCAGCCGATTTCAACAACCGTGGGGGTCGACCCCCTACATATTTAATCGTAGCGTTCAAAATAGGTGCTCCGTCAAAATTCTTTCCTGCTTATTATTAAAGACACTGACACCCACTTTGAACTTTGCCATCCCTCCAATACATCTCCAATATGTCCAAAATTTTTCAAAATTTCAAGCATCCAACCGAAACACTCTTCTTCTATCCCTCTGACATCCCATCCTAGACACTCTTCATCCCCGTGTCCATTCCTCTAATCCAAACACCCCGTCCACCCCTCCGCTCGCACCCCATACATTTCACCAACCCCGAAACGATATTCCATACCGCCACTAAACACCGGCCCGATCAACGGCATAAACGGTAACACTGGAGGGACATAAATACGCGTTATAACGTCGAAACGACGTTAAGCAAACTCCTAACCTATTCACGCGTCGGAGCTGTCTGGGCAAAAAAGTCCGCACGAAGCAAGGAAAGCGGTCTAACGATGGTGCCGCGGTCAGATAAACATTATGCAAAGCCGGGAGTAATGCAGCGAGAGGCACGAAGTCGTGGTGGACGTGTTAAATGACACGGGGTGGCTTTCTCGTCGCGAACAACACGGCCAGCGAATATCCAGGCGTCGTTAAGCGAAGCGCCACGCCTAAAGGTGAATTCTCATTAGGGGTGGTGCAACGTGTCGTTACCAGCAACACTGTCGATCTCCGCGGTACGTCATACGCACACTCGAATTCCGGCTAATCCGGCCGAATCCATTACATCGGCCCTTACTCTAGCCGGGAACTTTCCACCCTGAACGTTTCCTGCAACGAAATTCACCGGTGAAAACGCTCGTGGCGGAATAATCGTAATCCAAACTGTGTCTGAAGCAGATAGCCGTGCATCGACCCTGGATTTTGCACCCGATTCCGGCAGAGAAATATGTAATCGCGTTAACGATGCTGCTGATCTGGAGCCAGTGCAGCGAGGTAGCTTTTATTAAAACTGGTATTTAAGCAGATAGGGTTTCGGGCGGAGAGGGTAGTTGGATGGACAGTTTGATGCTGCAGGAAGTGTAGGAAGTATATAGGTCCATGCACTATTAGCTGCTTGTATAAATTTGTTCGTTTAGAGTAACCAGGGCTGTAGCGTGTGTAGTCGTTAAGTAAAGGAAATGAAGGGTGGTAATTGGCAACTTGATGCAGGATGCACGAATTCGTGTAAAAGTTTAATTAACGTCAGGGTACAAAAGTGTCTTAATTAGCGTGAAATTAATCAACGTTATCGATACGTTCTAAAAATTATAATTGGCTGCATATGTCATATGGATTTTTGAAGCAGCGCGTGAAAAATCACGTAAAGAAGCGTGCAAATAATTCTGCCATACCGAGAACCAGCTGATAATACGAGAAACTTAAAAATCGCGTTTAAACCTTTCTTTCAAGATTTCGAAGTTCAAATTTCGTCGCTAAAATTAATTTCCATTTTTCCTTTTCTTTCTTTTATATTTCATGGAAGGGAAGTATTCTCTCAGTTAGAGTTCCAAGAAATATGGCGCACATTCTCTTCATGAATTTCGAAAAAGGTACAACTGAACCGTAAATAATCGACAGCACGTAACGGCCAGCGCTCTATTATTCCCTTTGTGTTTTCAAAATTCCTTCACTTTCGAAACCGTCGACTTTGTCGAGGGAAAAGCAAGGAACTAGTAAACGTTCCTCCCACTTTCAGCTAAAAAACTGGCGTAAAAATAAAATTAATCGATTTAGCGATTTCTGCGTGACACGGTGACACGTCTAACACCCCTGACGAATTTTTAAAGTGTAAAAATTATTATATCCGACTTAAGCTCTATATAAAATATCTTCTTTATTTAATTACTTCTTTCTAATTCCATACGTCCACACCAAGCACCATATTTTCCAATTTATACATTTTACGCGATATTTATTACGCAAACGTAGATAAATAACGAATAACAAATAAATTTACACGCGAGATTTAATGTTTCAGAAATAAAATGACGGAAGACGCGAAAAATAGAACGATGGAAGGAAAATATATATATAAATTTCCAGCGTAAATTTCAATGAAACGTATTATTACCGTTTAATACCCCCTGGATATCGGAGCCCCTGGATCAGTCAGAAAACGAGTTGGCAGTTGTTATCGAAGAATGAAACAGAGTCAAAGGGAAGCAAAGAATAAGGGGATCGTTCTACCGAGCCATCGCTGTCATCACAGATCGCTCAAACAATTTCCACCCCGTGAAGCCGCACTTCCATCGAGCATCCACAATTGCCTCGAAGATACCCGTAAACACTTATCGTAGTTATACTAAGGGGCGGTTTTAGGGCAATTATGCGGTTAACAACTACGATCCCGAAGTTGCTTGGCTTCGATTAAACGGAACGATGGGCGATTAGATTATTGATCGCAGAAACGAAGCACGAGTACGTTCGCTGACTAATGACCGCGATTGCAGCGCGCTCTATTAAGAGAATCGGCACCCCGAGTCGCGATCAAAGGGGTGCGCGGCTCGAAATTTGCAATCGCGTTCGCAGGATCCTGCGTGCCGGCGCTGTTTGCCGGAAAATAAAAAGAGAGAAAGAGAGGGAATAAAACAGTGGCTTTCAGGATCGTTTGTTATCGAACTGAAAATCGTGTCGCGTTGATCGGAACGATCGAGCCGAACAATATCAAGCGAACATAAATCTGCGCCGCAAACGGTGGCCGCGTTAAATAAAATGCACGGCTGACTGTTGGCAAATAAATTTTTCGCTTAAATTTGATTGAGAGAAAAAATAGCTCGCGTTTCACTGTTCGGATTTCACACGGAACGAATGTCCTCATTAAGGAAAAAAAGGAAGAGCTGATAAAAATGAGTAAGCAGGATTTTCAGAATTTTCAGAATCTTTGGGGAATGGTAATTTTTAGGATTTTTTTGAAAAAGAGGTAAGAGTATAAAAGAGATATTCTCAAAAGTTGTAGTAGGAAAATAAATTCTCGTGAGGATACTCGCGGCTTTTCCTTTTAATCAGGCATTCGATGATCAGGTTCAAAGGATCGTGAAGGAAATAACTTAGGGTATTATTCTCGTGCTTTGCGATTCTTCAGAGCATATCCTGTATTTTATTCTCTCTGCTTCAGTGAAAAAGGTAGCTACTTTGTGAGGATATTTCTAAAATTACACGGAGACTCGTATATTCATATTGGAACATGCTATATTTTAAGATATAGAGTGTCCCAAAATTCACGCAAGATTTGAATTGACAGCGTGACAGCTGACAGTTCAGGGTTATTAAAAATGGAGCGCTAAAAGAGAGAACGACGCGTTTCCATTGTTGAGCAATATTTGCAAGTGTTAATTAAAAACCTGTGTTTTCTATCAAAATTATTATTTACGTGAATTTCGGAGCACCCAGTATTACTGAGAAAATATTTTTATTATTATTTTCACGAAAGAAAGAGATCATAAAGGCTTAACAAATTGCAAACTAAATGACAATTATTTCTTTTGATTTATGTTAACAAACTGTGACGCTATTATTTTCCTTTGTTTGTATTAAACATCATCAAGGATAGTACAAATGCACAACCACACTCCACAACAATTGAAAATTAAGTTCAGTCGTCTCT
Source organism: Eufriesea mexicana (assembly GCF_001483705.2). Taxonomy (NCBI): domain Eukaryota; kingdom Metazoa; phylum Arthropoda; class Insecta; order Hymenoptera; family Apidae; genus Eufriesea; species Eufriesea mexicana. The sequence goes on along the minus strand of NW_016909027.1, from coordinate 409,015 downwards.
ACCAAAATATGACCAAAGAACCAGTGATCCTCGAGAGCCAACGAGAAATTTTCTAATGCCTTCCATCTCTGTTGTACCCATTTTCTGCCATACTCTCGGAATTATGCGAAGCCATAATACACGTTCTCATGACAACGCGTTACTCTACAATAGTGGTACAGTCCCATATTTCCTGCCATTGTTTTCGTCCCATTCGATCCCGTCAAATATTGTACCTCGCGAGATGACAACGCTAACACGAGAATAAATTGCCTGTAATTTATTACCTCAGATCGATCAACAGAGCAAATTGTATGATTGATCGAGCGAAGATCAAAGGCATAGAGGTTAGAACGTGGAACGATTTTTGATATTAGGTATATTTCGTATCGGCGTCGCTATTTATAAGCTCCCGTTAACGTGCACAGAAAGTGGAGCACCGTGCTCTTAACAGTTCGTGTCTTCATCATGATAACCAAGTTGTCAGAACTGCGTCTTGTACATGTAAACTTATTGAAGGTACCTCCATGGGGTAAAATCCAGCACAAAGCATTTCTCGAGAGAACTGCTCCATCCGCGATAGCAGCGTGAAGAAAAGCGAGCCGTGATCCGTGTTTGCTCCTCATATTGACACTGCAGATTGACAGCATTAAGAAACTCGTGGAAAATCGTGCAAAATAATCTTCTTCTGGCACGAAAGCGACGTACAGGTATCGATCCAGATCCCGATATTATTAAATACCATATTATCTCATCCATTCGGTCGATTAAATACGCAAAGCTTCTACGATGTACATACATATGTATGCAATCCGCGAGGAATAATTTCTACTTGTCTCGCGAACTAATCTTTCGGCGAATCTGAATATTTATGGCAGGAAATGGTAGACACCAACGAAAGAGGAACGCCTCGATGAAAACAGGACTTCTTGAACTAGGTGCGACACTAAATACATTCAGAAAGATTGTGACAGGTTACTCGTAATCTCTGGGTAGCCTAGGCATATCCATATTGAGATTTAAAATATTTAAAAAAGGAAAATACCCAACACGAGTGAGATTCGTTTGAAAATGGATCAATTATTATTGATATTTTGCAAATAATAAAATTTTCATTTTCTGCGAACGCAATTTCCAATTGAAGACAGCGGTTTACGAGGAGACTCGATGATTGGTACACAGAAGAAAATATCTGTCATCAACGAAGATCGTTTGGAAATGGTTCATTTATTACCCATATTTCACAAATAATAAAATTTCCATTTTCGACGAACGTTATTCCTAATTGAAGGCACAGCAATTTACGAGGAGACTAGATAATTGGTACGCAAAATAAAATATCTGTCATCAGCGAAGATCCACTTAAAGGTGAATCACAGCTAAAGTGTCCAACCGTAATTTCCAAACTTCTAGGATACTCCAGGATTCGCTTATTTTCCGAAAAATTTCCTTCAACCACGAGACCAGCAAACTCCGAATAATTCGCTTCTGACAAATCCGCAAACTTCTCGGAAAAAACAAGCAACGACATAACAATCCTGCCCGCAGGAAACACGTACGTGTGTATCCGACTCGTACATCACTGGACGAAATTTCCCGAGAATTTTTCTTAAATTCCGCGCGACCTCCGGGTCAACGCAATTAATCCACAAGCTGGTCCGTTGCGTCACAGGAAGAATCAATCCCCGGGCAACTGGCGCGTGAATTTCGGTCAAGGATGTCAGTCGGAATCGTGGCCAAAGAGGCATCCGCGTCTCAGCAGCCCGAGCGTGTGCGGTTCACTTTTTCTCGTCTCGAACGGCGGAAATTCAATAACGGTAGCCGTAAATTCCGCGACGAAACGGAAAAGGGAGAAAGAGCGCGTGTGCTCCGCGAGGAAGCCGAAGAAACGGACCGCGGAGTTTGCTCGTTAGCAATTTCGCGGGCGACGTGGTCGGCAACGGGAAATATGAAGCCAACCTCGGTCGTTGCACGCTTCGGCTGCGAATCGGCGAACAATCGGCGATGAGCACGAGGACGAGGATGAAGACACGGTGTGCATGGGAATGCGTTGGATGCGGTCCTTGATCTGGAAGCGCCGGGACCAGCCTCGATTTCTCCCTTTGCAATTATTTCGCGAAACGGATCGCGATGGAGCGAACTTCGGTTAAACAAACTTACACCGGCCGTTTCCGTGGGCAAACGTTTGTTCCGTGGCCGAATGTTTATTCGCCGGGCTTCACAAGGGACGCTTAATGCCAGCCCCCGGTGATGCACGTGTTACGGGATCGCCGAATTTTCTATGAAACCCTGCCCGCCTCTCTCCTCCATTGTTATAAAGTTAATCGATGGTTTGTCGCTCTTGCACCACCGCGTTGAATTATTTATGCGACACAGACATGTTTGGAACCCGGGATCCAAGTGATCCAACGGCTGAGATGTCAGGGAGACGCGGAGGCAGATGGAACGCCGGGGTGGGCGATGTTGGGTGGAATAGGTTGCAGACAAGTGCTTGGAAAATTATGCAGTTGCCAGAGTGTTTTATTGAAAATGTTCGTTAAAGTCTGTGAGAGGAATCTTTATTTCGATGGCGTCACGTTGTATCGAGATCTATCTTTGCTTCGAGGAGCCATCCAGCTTATCAATTCTGGAAGTTGGGTTGAGTGACGCAACGGGTAGTCATAGAGCTTATAGGAACCTTGCCGAAGGGTTTGGCAGGGAAATTTTTGACGATCCACCGTGTGCACCACGCATCATAGAAGACCTCGAGCTTCTATTTATTTTATACCATCAAGAAATATAAAATATAATCAGAATCAAAGTTCCTTTTGATTTATTAACCCCAAATTTACCACAAGTCTAACTATTTGGCAGCTTTTTGACAGAGGATAGGAGTCCTGATGGAATTGACGATGTGAAAACGGAACGAAGAGGATGGTCTTAATCCTAAGCGATTTCATGGGAACACCTGGGTCGTTACTCAAAAATAATGGATAATAAACAGCGATCTTGGGTTCGACTCCAGCATTCAGAGTAACATATAGAGTGCGTGCGGTAGAACAAATGACAGCGCAAAAAGATCGTATTGACGGGATATCCATGACTGTATCGAGTGATCGAAAAAGAAAGTCTGCATATGAAAGAAGAGAAACTGTATATTTAAAACAATGGTGCAAGAGCTCAGGCGAGGCAGCCTGTAAAGAGTGTGTACTAGAATCTAGAGAGTATGACAAGAGTTAGAGTTTAGAGCATCAGAATCAGTGTCAGATTATTAACATCGTGTCAGAATTGTAAAATCACACTAGCCTTAAACTGTACCAAGTAATAGTTCCCATTTTAAACATACTTCAGCATTATTAAATCCAAAACCGTGTTCTTTGTGCTGTTCGTGTCAGTTCCCATTTCCTCCTTATTCCTCCCCTAACATATATAACAAAATGTATTCGTTAAAGGGGAATTTATCTATTCCTTGCTTTACGAACAACGAGTATAAATCTCGACGATCAGTTTCATCCAGTCTACATATTTCTATTCCACGAGCCGAAGCCCACTCCTGCCAAAGATAATTCGCAGACGACGTGTAAACGAACGAGGCGTTGGGTAAAAAGCTAAACGCACTGGCAGGCAGCGGAAAAGAGTAGTCAATCGCGAAACACTCGGTGGTAACAATTATTTCTCGCACGTTTCGCGGAGCAGATATTTAACAAGCATCATCGACCTTCGGTACAGCGAAGTTACACCGTCGAGTGGGAAGCGTGGTGCTCGCGCACGCGGATGAAATTATTTCCGCGAGACGATTTCGCGTGCAGATTCGCGATTCTCGTCGCGTTTTGTTGCGTCAGCGGCTAGCCTTTTTGCTAGACATTTTCGCCGTTTAATGACGTGAAATCCCGTAACGAACCACTTTCGCGAGAACACGACTCGTTCGCACTTTCAATATTCATAAGCGCGGCCAGGTTACGTATCTTTTTTCCTTCTCTCCTGCCCCTCGTCTTTTTTCCCATTCCTCTTTTTGTATCTGCCGTCGAAAAAACGGAAACTAATTACGCGGCGCAGTAAATTCGGATTCAGGAGGAAATTGCGCGCGGCCATTTAATCAGTTAACTTTGAAAACATTTAAAAGCCGCGTCATAGCTCGTATCTCCATTTTTCTTCCTTTTTCTGATATTACAGGACATCCGTGTGTAAATCGAGTTTCCTCGTTGCTCTCCAGCCTGGTAATTTTAATGTACCGTATAATTCGGCTACGCGTATCGCGGGGCCCTTAATTACTCCCCCAACTACCCCGGATACCTCGGTATATCACTCGGTATAGTAATTCGAAAAACGCCTAAATAAATTGCAAGAACGTGCAACATTTTGTCAAAATCTCTCACGAGAAGTTTTACACTAATTGACCAAAGAAGAGAATACCGATCGCGTACAGAGATGGAATAATCTGTCCGCCAAAGCCGTTTAATACCTTTCATCCAGGAAGTGGCTGTGGGCGTATTATATATCGAAAATTTCTGCCCCTCTGCTTCTGACTCTTATATAAATTCATATATCCATTCGGCGTGTTCGAAGCAACTGACTGTCGCGTGCAGACGCAGCGATATACCGATCAAGAGGCTGCTGAAAACGCCCATTGAAAATTCATACGACCTAAAAGCCCGAGATGTTATAAAAATGGAATTGACAGTCTTGGATCTCATCGACAAGGCCGGTGAGATAAAAATCGACGCTAAACGAGAATATCTTCACGATGGAGGCTGTTCAGTCTCTTTCGACGTCTGAAGCTCTGTTGGAACCCTGATGAAGAACGTTATAGACCGATTAATCTTTTTAATGTATTTCGGAACGCTTCTATATACCGTGGTATTGCGAGCTGGGAAGGACTTTAGCAAAGGAAAGAGTATTAACGCTATGCCATCCGGTGGCACCACGTTGGTGTCATGCGAAAACTATCGGGCAAATGCCGGTGCCACCACGTTGGTAACATGGTCAAATGGTGAGTCAGTCCTATTGGCGACAAACAAAAGAATTCCGATTAGACGTGCGGACGGCATAGGCGTTAAGAGCGGTATCGGGAACGGCTTAGGCATTTGGGGTAACATCTAGAGTGCGTGCGGACGGACGGATGACCACGTGCAAGAATTGTATGGATGAGATATTTATGACCAGGTCGAGTGCAAGCAATGAACGAAAGTCTAGGAATGTGTCCGAGTGTCCGAAGTACCTGGTCCACCGAGGGCGAGGTCGCGTGAGAAATGAGTGATCAACGAAGAGAGCTTGCGAATGAAAAGAGAGAGTTTAGACTTTAAATAGGGGTGCAAGGGTGCGGGCGAGGCAGAATGCGCGTAGTCGAGACGTAATGAATAGAGAATCGTGTGTTTGAGAGTTAGAGTTGAGAGAAACCTAGTGTGATATTTTAGTCTAAATAAATCTGTTTTGTTATTAAAAAGGAGTCGTTGTTTATTGGACGCGCAGATCTCTGTCAGCATAGGATTTATCTAGCATTAGTCCTATAATACAATACGAGTTCTTCAACGAGACTATGTCAGAAAATACAATAACTATGAATCGGTGGAGAAGAATAAAAGCTGCTCCCATTCGATTTTCCGAGGTGCTCATATATTTTTGCTTTTTGAGGGGGTGAAAATGATCATTGGCCCTTAGTCAAGGTAGGAACGAGTAAGACGTTTTGAAATCTGACGTCCGCCTGCTTTTATCAGCTAGATCCTTTTAGTGACTAAGAGTCAACGGACCGTTGGTTATCCAACACCTCATCCAGCAGGATTCGAAATGGCGCGGGTGTGCGAGATTAGGTGGATGCAAATAATGCGTCGAGTATCCGCGGTAAGTGCTAATTGCGAAGAGATTGTGCACGGTTAGCGACAGAATGCGAGAGTAATTGGGACGAGAAAGAGGACGACGGAGAAAGAAGACGGTCAGAATGGGTTGGAAAGGAGAACGAGATGAAATTGGGTTAGAACGTAGCACGGTTCGTGATTTCTTTCCACGGCTTGAGAATCGAAATTGCCGACTTTCCACGAGTTATTTAAACTGTTTTATAGCAAGACAAATGCCGGGCGACATCCTCGAACCTCGTTAATAGAAGGCAATAAACCGTGAATCGCTAGGATCGTTAGTCTGTGCGGTTAGTTAGATTTCGCGCACCTCTGGCCTCTGAAGCAACGTCGATCGTAATGAGATTCGATCTACTTACGCATTAGCGTTTTATTGGTGCGTCGATGTGATGACAAAATAATACACCAATCTGCGAATTTTGTACGAGAAATGGAAGAAGGCAAGATACTGGCTCCTTAGCCACAGCGATTCTACAGGTCTATGTATAAGCACTTTAATTTCTTAATTAACTATCATAAATCGTTATATCGATTTGAAATGTTAGGTTGGTAGAAAAATAATTTTGTTTTGCTTCTTTTCCATCTCTAATTAAATAACGTAAATAAAACGTAAATTATCATTACATACAAAATGTCTACTATCAAAATATAGAGAGGAGTCAGCGCTTTCGAACCATATATAACATAACTACATTTACAAAATAATTTATTCCAATATCAAGCTGCAGGAAAAATCAAAAATACAAAACAAGAAATTATTTTTCTATCAACCTAATAAAATTTAGTATATTATTCTGGAAATATAGGAAAATTCGAATATCGTTTTCTTTGAAAGATTTACATATTTCGTATTTTCAAGCGTTGAAGAGTTCTAATCTGGAACGTTTTTGGCTATTTAAATAAAACCTAACTGTGGAAATCGCTTCCTTCCAAATTACTGCAAAGAAAGCACTATAGTTATTCTGATTGTGAGATATTATTCCAGTAAAACATAACCCATCCACTGTATTTAATAACATCCAGCATATGAAAAGCACTACTATTTCGATTTCATCAGCCATTTTATTTCTTTCCAGAAAATCGATTTGATAAATTTAAGCAACGTTATCGATTTTAATATCGTAGTAATTTTTCACTCCTATCGTTTCAGTATGCGTTTCTAGCGTTACAAGCACCATATCGAAAAGCCAGTTTGATTAAATATTTGCCCATTCATAGGAACGAATAAAAAATTTTAAATCTTTCTAACTTCGACGAATAATAGAAGGAATATTATTCGCAGAATTTGTCGCGAATTTCTGACGCGATTCGTTCGAATTTCCACCAATTTCTCGTTTCCCTTTTAACAGATAATCCATATCGGACACAAGGCGGCTGCAATTAACCAAGGAGTGGCAATCTTATTACCTAAATTACCGCTTCGTTAAACGTCTGTATCCCATAAACTGATAACAATTTCGGTTCGGTGTCGAGTTAATGAGCCAATAAAGAATTGAATTATCACTGGCTAATGGTGGTCAAAGCGAGTCAAACAGGCTGGAACAGGGAATTCACGCAAAATCCTTCGCGGAACGCAAGGGGTGGATCGCACGCAATCAAAATTCAGCGAATCGATGCCAATTAAGGTGAATTACGCGAGGCACGCGCGAGCCAACTTCGTACAAATCGTTGGCTACAACGTGAACATTGGTGAACGACAGGAAAAAGAAGAGAGTCGAAGGTGAAGGGTGAGAAGGGAATCCAGCTCGAAAAATACCCGCTATTTATGCATTTAATTATGCGCCCTAGCGATACTCCGCCGAATAAACATCGCGTGTGCAAGTTAGCCCTTGATTAAATCCGGCCTCGCCACGGTGCCAAGAAGCTTTATGCAGGCTACCTGTCTCGTGGAAAAAATGGCGGAAGACGGGGTTGCAAGGGTTGTCGACGAGCGGAGGAGAGAGGAAAAAACCACCCCTTTAGAGTTTCATAAAATGCATGCACATGCGTGAGCAGCGTGCATGACGAAAATTGTGAGACAACGGCAGGGGTTTCGGGGGAAGGGAAATGCGTGAAAAATGCGGAGCCAGCCTCTTTACGTTGAAAAAGAACCGTAATCATTGGAATATTACGGGAAAAAATTTAGCACGAAACGAGAAAAAGTTTTACGCTCAAATTTCCGATTTTGCGTCATGCACGTCTTTTCTCCGTTCTTTCCCATTTCATGATTTTATCATTTTATCGTTTATTCGTGTTATTTGTTCATTTGTCTCAATATTTGTTTATGGACAACCTGAAACGTTCATTGTTGCATCAGAATGCAAATAAAAAATTATACCGCTCCATATAAAAAGCGAGATTGAGTTTTACGAGTACTCTCCTCCTCAACCTATAAAAAAATTATTAGCATCAGATTATGCACCACTCAAAACCAAGTAAGCTTCGTCTGATATATTTCTTTCTGTTACGAGAAGCAAGCAGATTATTCGAACGACTTTCTTGCAGATAAAAAATTTCACGTTCCTCGTTGGATATACATTGAGAAATATTGATTTCATAAATATTATCAACTCGTATTGCACACACTGTTATGACAAAATAAAGAAGATAAAAGATAAAATAAAGAAGAAGTAAATAAAAATGGTGACAGGTGATTCGAGAAGAGTCTAACGGGAAGCTGAATTAAAATTTAGTGAGTATTCGAAAATAGTATTCTATTAGACTCAGTTAAAATAAGATGGTTAAAAATAAGATAAAATAAGGAAGAAATAAATAAAAATTATGACGGGCGATTGGAGAAGAGTATAACGGGAAGCAGAATTAAGGTTTACCGAGAATTCGAGAATAATACTCCATTTGACTCAGTTTTAAACTTGTCTAGGAAATGGAAAATAGAATAATTTCCACGAACTGCAGACGCATAGGTCAAAATGCGACGAAGACGGTCGTTCGACCGAACATGCAGAGAAAGAATGCACTTTACGTCGAATGATTGCTCAAGCTCCTAGTCAGGCAGTCAGCGCGTTAACGTTAATTTATTATAGGAACTCAGACAATTCTATGAAAACGTCGCGTTTGAAGCTTCGAGACAGGCTTTGAAAGTGCACAGCTGGCCATTCTTAGAGCACTTTGGTTAACCCGTTTCGCTCCAAATACCAACCGATCCGACTTCGAATTGTCGAGTTTTCTAGGCGAGGCTCAAACCCAAAGGAAGCGAATTTTTGCACAATGGCAGAGTTCCTCGCTTTGACTCTGCCAATTATTCGGTAACGACCAAAGGAAACCGGTTACGTTACTCTGGTCCACGAATTACTCGATCCACGTACATCTGCGAGTGAAATATTTGACAATGCAACTTGATTCACCTCGAATTTTAAACATCCGAAGAATAAGACGAAAAATTGAAGCTGGATGCTCCACTTTCATTTGTGTTTTCCATCTACCCAGTTCGCTGGTAATTTTTATCAAGTTACCAAGCAATCAAGCGGAAGAAATTTTTCCTCGCGAAGGAAAAATCGTAACCTCTCGAATATAGACGGCAACCGGGAAATTCAGACGAATTCTCGGGAATTCCGCAGAAATCGCGTAGAAATGGACGTAACTCCGAGGTTCTACAATTCCTCGCGAGAGGACTACCTTGCAGGTGGCTACATCGTGACTTTCAGCGCGCTCTTTGCACCCAGTGCAGCATAATTTAATTCCGTGAAAGTGATTAAAATTCTACGCCTGTTAAAATCCACTCGTGAAAGATTGCTCGACTCTTATACCCTTCGTTCGCCCCTTTCCCTCCCCATTTCTCACTCCCAAAACTCGTCGCCAGGTTCCTTCCTTCGCTCGTATGCTTCTCACCCCTTGCTATCTGGCGTCGATCTGCCCGTCTCAGTTTCACGATCCTTCTTATTACTTGCGTTCTGCCGGAGAGATGCCTTCGATCATCATCCTGATTGCGCATAATTCAATTCTGCAAACAAGCCCGGGAACGGCGAGGGAAAAATGATTAGATTCAGGTCGGGGTGGTTTGATTCGCACGGAATGCCACGGACCTCGTGTCGAAGGGAACGCAAACATTTGCATGGAACGACCATGGTACTCGAACACGTACCTTGACACGTCAATTCTGATCCAAGATTGAATTGCTGTCACTTTGTTCGGCTATCTGTCCCGTTGTCTGGTAATACGATCGTGAAACGGAGAGGAATCTTAATACGGTTACCGCTATGGCAGCCACTGCTGTTCTATATGCTTCCCTTGTTCGTAAAAAATGAATGACAGATGGGGGATAGTCAGACAAATGGTATGTCATACTCTTGCACTACTGAATAACATAATTCAGCTCTACGTTTTGTACTGGTTTCATCATTGACCCGAAATCCGTGTTAATTCTTCAAGGACGACGTCCTAGTTTCTAATTTTTAGTCATTATAATATATTTAGTAATATTATAATTATTATATTATTATACTAAATTATATTTTGTTATTCTTATAATTTTTATTATATTTTTAGTCAATTTTAGTAATATAGGTTCTCAGGGTGAATCAGGTAAACTACTAGGATTAAATATAGTGATAAAAAGAAGGGGAGAATTTTAATTATATTTGTATCTAATATATGTAGGTAGACTCTCTTCAATCCTCACTTGTAGATGATGGGGTGCGAGTCCTCAATTGTATAGGGTAGGGAGTGAGTTTTTAATTGTAAAGAGTGAGGGGCAAATCTTCAATCATAAAGGGTGGATGTTAAAGGAAGCACAAATAATACACTCACAGAGAGATGCTAATTAATTAAATAATGATATTTTTGGAAGTCGAAAGGATGAGTTATCGTTAAACACAACTCTGATGCTAATTCTTTCATGACTATTTCTCTTAGACTCCAAAATATCCTACTTGAATTTTTCCAGATAAATTTTTCAGGTGACATGAATTTTTCAGAGTCGGTATAGTGCACGGGAGTCGTCCTCGAAGAGTTAAATGACCTTCGAGATTAATTGCAACTGTCGAAAGTTATCAAAGGCTGCTTGTAACTGCAAATATTTATCGTGTCCCGAGAACGGACTGCAGTTGGAAAATTATAATTAAGAAGGAAACGGAGGTTGCTCGAGGCACCGCGGGGAATTAAAAATTTCAAAGCAGAGGACCAGTTATTCTGATTAGTTCGACGACACGATAAATTACGCGAACTTCAACGAGACTTATTTACGCGATCGAAGTACAGAGGGGTCCGCGGATTACGTTGCAAGGACTTTTTGCGCTTAACATTGTCAGGTTTCGAGCCAAGCTCTCTGTAATTAATCAATACTTCCGGTCGAGGAGAGGGCTGGAATCTTCTTATTTCCGTTCGGGTCAAGTACTCTGCGAAATCCACTCGCTGTTCGCAACACTGCACTTATATTATAATTCCAAATAATCCGAGTTCGTAAATAAAAATTTGCCTCGAGTAACTTTCGCATTCTCTACCTATACACGAAGACATACTTTTATAATCGATTTACGAATTTAAATAGGAAGGTAATTGGAATTAAATTGAGAACTAAAGAATCTTAGTGCTGCCAGAAGATGAAATATTTTAGCACAGACCTACGTATTACCTTGGATCTTCTGACAAAATAAGTCCTCATAAAATGCAGCATCGTGTCAATTACACCTCGAATGACAGGGGATAGCTGCATAACACCCATTTGCTGGGAAAGCGCGACGAGGGTGCAAATGAGGAGCGAAGAAGGTTCTCTGAGATGCACTGCACCAGTTTCAACATTTTTGCAGACGGAATGGTAAAGACTCTGAGACAGCTGACACGACAGAGACAGACTTTCCGATCCAGATCATTAAAGCAATTGGAACTATCGACCTGATAGGATACATTAGACAATATGAACCTAAATATAACCTATATTATTTAATATACGTTAATAAATATTTAATACATTTAATATATCAAATAACAATCATATATTGATATTAATTAAAATTTAATGGAATGGTCTAATGGAAACAAAAAATTTCGAACAAAAATCAGCATATACTAACTTTGCCAAAATTAGTTGCATGTTTTTAACCAAGCAGGAATAGAAACTCCGAAACAAGTCGTTTCAAACAGTATCTGTGGTAGTAGCGATATTGAAAATTAGTTGCAAGGTTGTCCGAGAACATCCAGTAGCCATTTCATGATCGAAATAGCCACGCCCGAAAAAGTATAATGTAAACATACCGTTGCAAGAAAATATTCATTCCCCGTTATACGCAGTGCGAGCCACCATTCCGCGAGTATTAATATTCCTCTATTTTCCAATATCCCCGCCGGTCTATCCTCTGCAAACGGACAGATTAAACGTCGAAAAGCACGCGCATGATTTTCCAGGCCAAACACGATCGGAAAAACAAAATGCATTTCCTGCGAGTCAGAGAGCTGGTGCACCGAGAGAAATATCAGCGTGTCTACACACATTTAAAAATTTTCTGGCCATCGTTGCGCATCCCTCGTTCGGCGTTGCACGCGATATTTGTTCAGGATCCGTAAACAGAGGCAACGCGTCCTCGCGGCTAAACTAAATATCAGAGGAACGTGCCGGCGTCCGCCGGTGAAGATTCTAAGCCACAAAATGGCCGACGCCGCCATTCGGCGCGGAGTCGCGCGCGGCCTGGCTCGGTCCGCGAGCACCTCGCATGCAAATCGCCGGCGAGTTTCTCCGCGTTTTCCGCGACACGTTGTTTATTGACCGGTTCGACCGGCGCGATGCTCGATATACGTGTGACGATCGCTCATGAAAGTTTCATCGGAAAGTTAGGAAAACGAAGCAGACACGGAGAAGCTGGTCGATCCGTGTCGTCGCGGAATTCCGTTAAAAGGGCTGTTTCCAGCGGGCAAGACACACGCTGCCGTGTCTCTTTTACTTTCAAATGTAATTTGCGATCGGGTCCACCCTCCGCTGCTTCTAATGGAACTCGCCGATTATTTAGTATCGTTGCTTTCGTTTCCCAAGTTACCGTTGCTCTCTCGTAACGCTGGAGCCGCTGTTTGCACGGTAAATATATGGCGACTTATTTGCCAGCGAGATATATGCTCGCCAGATAGCTGGACCGTGTACAGTTTGGTATGCGCGTGTGTTATTTTACAGTTGAACTTGACAAGAAGCGACAGCTTGGAAATGTAATGCCTACGCCTGCGTGTCTGTCGTGAATTCTTTCTCGGCTACTCGGCTTTCGGTTTCAATGGCACATGTATATGCATATGCGAGAGAGAAATCTTGGTTGTCGAGGAATCTCTGGGGTGGAGACGTAGTCGTAGATCTTTCGTTGTTTACAATAGTCCCAAGACGATTTTCCACTTAACTCACTAGCGCCACCACGGTCCGTATCTCCAATGGACGTACGTATATATCGCACACGTCGTTGAATAATTTTCTAATTATATCGATATTAGTTAAACTTAAATTGTTGTCAATGGCACATGTATATGCATATGTGAAGGAGAACTCTTTGTTGTCGAGGAATTTCTGGGGTGGAGACGTAGTCGTAGATCTTTCGTTGTTTACAATAGTCCCAAGACGATTTTCCACTTAACTCACTAGCGCCACCACGGTCCGTATCTCCAATGGACGTACGTATATATCGCACACGTCGTTGAATAATTTTCTAATTATATCGATATTAGTTAAACTTAAATTGTTGTCAATGGCACATGTATATGCATATGTGAAGGAGAACTCTTTGTTGTCGAGGAATTTCTGGGGTGGAGACGTAGTCGTAGATCTTTCGTTGTTTACAATAGTCCCACGACGATTTTCCACTTAACTCACTAGCGCCACCACGGTCCGTATCTCCAATGGACGAACGGTAAATATCGCGCATGCCGTTGAATAATTTCCTAATTTCGACGATACCAGTGAAACCTAAATTGTTACCGAAGCTAACATGTAAATTATATCATAAGAGACACATTGCTGTGCTTTCGCGAAGGGACTAAACAGTCGCTACGAAATTCACTAATTCCCAAGAATCAGCAAACATGAGAATAATTCACGACTCAGTGGTTTCTCCGCGCGTCGTTGGAGGACATGTCCTCCAACGAGCCCCGTCATTAAAAGTATTCCGCGTTACCTGCGTATTCATAATTTGAAACCTCATACCGGAACGCTAAATTATCGTGCATTATTTGCAAGGAGAGCATTTAACGACGTGGCCCCGTTTATCCTACGGGAACACGTCTCGCCGCGGTCTTAATTATACGCGTACGTATTTAAAACAAAAAGGGGCGAAAATGAGGAATAAAAAGGAGTGGAAAAATCGATGGAACAGGAGAGGGAGAATAGAGTAAATAAGAAAAATAAATAAATAAATAACGAGGAAGAAACGACTTTTCACGATCAGAGGCTCGAGTGGCACGATGGCGGAGAGAGAGAGGAGAGAGGGAGAGAGAAAAAAGAGAGCGACTACACGCTCGTGAACCGATACGCGGCGACGAAAGTTGCCAAGCAAAAAAATAAGAAAAGTCTAAAGCTCTCGCGCTGAAAATGTCTGCCGTGAAACCGGAGCACTTGTCGTTACGCTCGCTAATGAGGGCGAAGCACTCCATTAAGTCAACTGCGCGGTAACTACGATAGAAATGAGGAAAACTCAACGTCAAAGAGGAATACGCTCTCCTACACTGTCCATCACATCGCTGCTCCCTTCCCGACCCGAACTTAGCCGGTGCTTGAACGTGACGTGATCACGGGACAGAGTGTCTTCCTAACTAAGTTGACGAAAATCACCGAACACGTATGTACCTAACGTCCACGAGTATACAGGGTGTCTCGGAAGTCAACCAACGGTGCAGCGATACTATCGTTGCGATACACGAAGGACCTACGCAACGTCAGTTATTGACAGTGTAGACAATGATATCGTTGGATTGTGAAACAAAATTTAACCAGTCTTATGTATTACGAAATCTGCGTGCAAAAGTAAGTCGAAAAGAGGGAATACATTTTTTTAATTCAAAGCTTCGTTTCTGAGAAAAACGAGGCTAAATATCTGGTGGCGCTCGTGCACCAACTGTAAGTTTCGACGTACCAGAGTTCGGATCTTCGAACTCATTTTCCTTGAAGACGAAGCCTCGAACGAAAAAATTGTATTCTTTTCTTTCGACATATTTTTGAACGTAGAATTTATAACGCTACAATTGACGGGATATCCTGTATACGAGACACCGTATACCGCGTACACACATGCACGTACCCCTAACGTCGATTTCGATTCGCGAAATTTCACGTTTCTCTCGCTCGCCGGTCTCTTTGTTCCGCGAACTTGGAAAATAGCTGCAATTGATGATTTTACGTTTCAATATCGAGGTGTCATGGAAAATATCGCACATTTCAAAAATGTAATTTATCGAAACGAAACGGGGCGAACAATGGGTGCGCGAATAAATGAAAAATATACCGCCGTAAACAACGTGGAAGGAACTATCAAACGATGCATCGATACGTTTCATTTCGATAAAGGTTTCAAAATAACTGGGAACAGAGTGACCAACACCGAGCTGATATTTTCTGCGTCATTTCGGTATTTGCGTACAGTGAAAAACGGGAACGATATTTAATAATGGTACGGTTTCATCGGTGCAGCAAGACCGAGGGATTTCTTTGTCGGCCGGGCAAAAGAGGGAGAAAGAAAATAATAAATTCGAGGAGGGGGAGAGGGAGGGATCGTTGCACCGCGAAATGTTGCCAGCGCGAATTTCACAGGCCAGGAATCGAAATACGGTAAGGGCAGGAGTACGCAGGAGTACGTGGTCGACGGAATAAATTATTATTATTATCCCCGGAAGCGTGGCAGTGAAATGTTTGCTCGTTTTCGAGCAATAGAAATTAAACCCGATTTCTGGCGAATATTGCAGTATTTAAGCCGCGCGATAAATCGTGCTCGTTCCATTTCGAGCGCTGCGCTAAGGGCTTCGAGGGTGTTTACGATGAAACAAAATGTCCGGTCGAAGTTTCTGGAACAAACGGCAGCCCGTGGAAACTAGACGAACCCGCGAAACGAGATGCACGGTATGATAATTTCGAACGATCGATGATGCATCACCGGCGTCACGCACGATGCGGAGCAGTGATCCACGATGGTGGTCGATGCAGCCTGTTCAGTCGCCCGTGCTTTCTTCTTATTGCTAATTCGACGACCAGGGGAGATTTTGAGGAGACTTAAGAGCTTCCTGGAACAATCACGAAACAGCCAATACCATTCCGTACCGTCCCCTCGAACTCGTAGCGAACCATGTCAAATTGGCAACCAGCTCGATGGCCTTTGACGGACCAGGCGAGTGGATTAACGTTGGTTTTTCCTTTCGTCTAACGCTACTAAAATGGGGGTTGTTTTAACGAGTCACGGGAAAATCCGGTATCCTTTGGATCATGCCGTTGCATCGTATTTGCTTACATCACGTAACAACCGCCAGACGAATCGTCGAGCTTGTTAAGCTTCGCCAAAGAAACTGCAATCATTTGCCAATCTCGAGATACAGAATTTTTTCATACTACTTTTTCTCCTCGTTTGCATCGATAATTTCATGCTCGAGTTACGGTTTGACGCAAGTCTAAACTATGAGTAAAAATTTCCAACATTTTTATTCTATTTCTTTACTACCTCTAAGATATAAAATTTTTAGGTACCCTACTTGGTGTCAATATATGTATCGACGATTTATTATTTCAGGATAGAGATACGAAATTTTGGAAAAATTTCAAATAAACTCGTTGATTAACGATGTACGTATCCTTAAAATCCTCAAGCTCCCTGAACCGAAGGTTGTAAAAATGTCCGAGGTACTTTTTAAAGATTGAAGATGTGGAGGTTTCTCACGTTGCATGTCTGCATATTGTATATAGGAAGCATATATAAAATTCAGAGAGCTGTTCCGAATCCTCTATTTCCAGTGTCTCTATCTTGTGGATAGAAATGCACACACATATCTTCTACGTTTTTTAGCAATTAACATATTAGTATATATAGATAAAAATATTTGAACGATGAAAACAACTCGTAATAAATTATTTTAGAAACTGATTGACACTTTCTAGAAAATTTCTCTCCCTCTTATTAACAGTTACATACCTATTTTATGGTAATGGTAACATTAGAATTGAAATGGCTATAGCAATCCAATAGGTTCTAACCCTATTATTTATGCAAAGAAATTAGCTCACCACGATATTAGTCGTAAATGTCAATAAAATTAAATTTTTAGTTACATTATATTTTTTGTATTAAAAACTTAATTAACAGCTTACAATAATTTAATAAAACAAACAAAATTATTAAATATTAGTAAATTTTTTCTTATATATTGATAATTATCAAGGTAGTAATTTTCACCTTTTTCAATTTCTATAAAAATGAAAATTGCCACTTTGATTTTTAATAAAATTTATTAATATTTAATAATCATGATTTTGAGAATATATGTGTTAATATAGTAAAGGACCGATGTCTGTAAGAAAGGGATGAGTGGGACAAGTATGCATGGGATGCCAAAATCTAATGCATTCAGGTTATCGTGATAAACGAGCATGCGTGTAATGATTGAAGCGTTGTGAAAATTGAGTATATTCATATAATGTATGAAAGTTGAAAGAAGAAACCAGAGAGATTGGGCATAGTTCAGTTGTATTTGAGTTGTAATAATGAAAATAGGTGTGAGCATGTGATTGCGAGAAATTAATTAAATTTATACTTAATATTGTGTTTGATCACTTTTCTAATTAAATAAAGAATTGTTCTTATTGTTATCGATATTTCATCCACAACTATCAATTCATACTAGACTACATTCGCACACATTATATTTATATCATTGCAAATGGGTTTCACTTATTCAATCTCATTCGATTTCACACATATAAAACCAATACTTACATATCTCCGCCTCGTTTTACATTTTTACACGGAGTTTTACGTCGGGACATTAAAATGATCAATTCGGTATTAGCTTTTAACACGACCATCGAATTCCGCTTACGTTTCCGCGCGCTTTCGCGCGCTTCGAAACAGGTGCGCGCGGTAAAAATACGACGAACAATAACTTCTCGTTACCAGCGTTATTTATCGGAATTACCGGTCAAAAGAAGCTCGCTCTGTCGTTTGCAGAGGAGTAGATTTTTGAGCGAACGCTCGCAGAGGGAACTTTTATCGCGCAGTTTTCGTAACCGAATAAATTATTCATTTTTCGCAATAACGCGCCCGCGAAAGTGTAGGGGAAGTAATTTTTAAAATTCACTTGCGTATATAAATCTACATATTTTTATCGTAACGTTTAGTCCATAAAAGTGTCTACGCAACGTGTATTTAATATTAAGTTTATAATGGAATTTCATAATGGATTTTATAATGGAATAAGGTAACGCGCGGCTATTCGTGTATTATGGCGATTTAATTCCGTCACATTTGCCAACAGCTAAGCTTCGCGCGTTTATTTTCCCGATAATATGAAAATCTTTCCCGCTCGATTTTCCGGCCAAGGAGATTTTATTCGTCGCCTCGCGGCGGCCGTAAGTCATTCGTTAAGCCATTATCCGCGAGTGGGTTTTCAGCTCGTCAGGGGTCACACGCGAGTTAGAACGATTTCCCTTCGCGGGCACTTAATTTTTCAATAATCGTAAAACCGCGAACATCTGGGAATCGGTTAAATTCCATTGCTGCATAACGAATCGACGAAAATTCATTACGCCTCCGTGGCAAGATCGCCAGGCAGATTAGTCGTATCTTTATTGCTCCGCAATTATAGAGATGCTATCCTCCGCGTGCATACATCGCGATCACTTATGTGCCACACGCCAACGGTTCACGCGGATTTTTAATGAGGCTCGTACGGGAAACTTTAGAAATTCCAGGCTCGTTGAAATTCCAAGCGAACGTCGGATTTGGTGCGTGTGGATGCCGTAGGAAATTCGATCGAACGTACAAATTCGAGAACCCTGGCCGACGTTTCGCGATATAATCCTCGAATTAACGATTATTATTGCTTTACGACGCGGTTAATGCATCGTAAGGCAGTTGGCGCGAATTTCCGTGGATTAAAAGGAAACGTCGTGTCTCGATAACGCGAAAAATTCAAGAATACGCGAGAAGCGGAGTTAAGGGTGAGATTTATCGCCTAGGGGTGTTATTAAAATTTTGAAATTTTTTCGCGACTACTTGGCTCGGTTGTACATTCATCGGTAATTTTATTAGGTTAATTTTCGAATTTCGTGCGAGATAAAAATTTCCGCAATGTTCTATGTATTCTGCGAAGCATAAGGGTATAATAATTGGTAGGGTAGCGATTAAGTCGGAATAATTAAAACACGAGTATCAGCCGCGGCACGAATTATGACGACGATAGCCTGCAATGTTACGTGAATAAATGGCGGTCTAAATTGCACCAAGTACCCGCTAAAGTACCATACGAATTACGTTTATTAACCGAATAACAGCTAACAGTTGCTTAACAATTATCCACTCCTTGAAACTACTAAGTGAAACGAATTGCTCGCTGATCCAAGTGTCGAGAAGTGCTCCGAAATGAGCCGCCGAGTATAATCCGAGAATCCTTCGAAATTCGCTTTCAGCTGCGATTATTTCGCAAGTTCGATCGTTTACCACGTCGCCTGTCCGTTAATTGATTTCCCGCCCATTTTCTAACTCGTTAGCGACGGGAAGTACAATTTCGTGTTCTCTAGATTTGCGAAACATCGTGTTTTGGTAAAAGTTGACCTGCATTTTCCCT
This sequence comes from Eufriesea mexicana, assembly GCF_001483705.2. Classification (NCBI taxonomy): domain Eukaryota; kingdom Metazoa; phylum Arthropoda; class Insecta; order Hymenoptera; family Apidae; genus Eufriesea; species Eufriesea mexicana. The sequence continues at coordinate 389,486 of NW_016909027.1, read as the reverse complement.
CTCCAACGGTGGACCAAAGTTTGGCAGCGAAACACAGTTCCTTTCAGACTCTCGCGCTCTCTGCTCGACAAACTGGCACCAATGTCTTTTAAAAACTAATTTATACCCTCCACTTCTACCATTGTTCAACAGAAATACGCAAAATAAAGAAAAGAAATCTAAACACGGAGATTAATACTGTCGTAAGTAACGACTGAACAGATTCTAACCCTAATTGCTGTCAAATATCCCATTACAAACATTACAAGATCAAAAAAGATATCCCACTTCTGAATAACTCTGAACTGCACTGTTGCATTATTTTCATTCCACGTTGCACGCGTTGCAAGTCAAATTTAGGTCAAATCCAGTGACACCTGTCAAGTACCGAAGGAATGATCCTAGCATAATGACAGCCACGCCCTGAACGTTCGCTTGAGCAGTCGACACATCTGCTCAACAGACCCAAGACTTTCCCCAGTTTTCGCCAGAACTCATAAGTAACCACTAAAACCCTAGATCGTCTCCAGACTTACCTAGCTTCTGTCAAGAAGCCTTCCTCGCTCCATCCACATCCGCACGCTCAACCGAGAAACAATGAAATACCAAATCCCATCGACAAACTGCACAGTAAATTCGTTCAACCAAAGACGGTTCCAAAATCCACGGAACAAAAGCAACAATCCCGCAACGATATCAAATACAAAAGAGCCAGGTTTGAAAGCTCACGCTCGCAGTGTATCCTCTACACGACTCGTTCGTGTTTTAATTAAACGGAACCCGACCGGTACCAACCTTTGTATCGTACATCTCATCGAAGAATCCCAATTCTCTCTTCATCTCGTTGGTCGAATTTCATTTTTAATTCCTTTAAATCCGTGAAAAATTTCATTCCTACCCCTTGTCCGCCATTATTCCCCATAGCGTCTCGCCGGCTGATTACGCGAATTAGCGTGACGTTTATTGGTAACGGGACAGTTTTTCGTTCCGACCTGTCACGGAACTCGAGGTATCAGTCCCGTTGCATAATACAACGACGCTCGTGCGCCCGCATATAGCATATTCGGATAATTGTGCCCCGCCGTGAACCTGGGGATGTTGCGCCGGTTTCGCGCGCAAACAGCAGCATTGATTACGGGATACGCAAATATGTACCTTGAAGGAAATCACGCGTAACCCGCGGAAAAGTTGCAGCACACCCCCCGGTGTCCGACGTTCCGTCCGGTTACGCAGAGCCAAGTCTCGTGCACGAGTTTCGCGTGTGCAAATACGGGGGACACAAGGGGTCGTAGGGAACGGGTCGAGAACGAAACGGGGAAATTAAATGTAAATTTCATTCGATCCCGTCCCGATTGAAAGGCTCGCGCGTGAGCTATGGCGAAGTTGTAACTCGCAGTCCGTCTCAGCGTCTTCCCGCTGGTTACGTAAGTTCTGCAAAACTGCCCCCTGCCCGAGGCTGGATTATGATCAAGTGTATTACGGTGTGTGGCACCGCGTGTACAGCGGATTACGGCGTTTCGATGGAACAAACGCCCGTGGTACGTCTGGCGGGGATTAAAGCGAATGTGTCGGAATAAGCAGGTTTTCGCTGCTTTATTGCTCGAGTTTTTCCGTTTAATATCTCGGTGTGAAGGAGGATACGTTTCTTCTTTCAAGTTTTTAGGATTATCCCGGGGGTTGCAGCGAATGCGTCGGAATAAGTGGGTTTTTCGTGTTTTATTTCTGTCATTACTGGGTTAGTCCAAGTCGTTCTTTGGTTTCATATCTCTTCCTTTTTTGAATTTTTAGGGTGAACTTTGGCATTTTTAACATTTTTTTCCTTTATTGTACTTTGCCACGAAGATAACATTTAATCATAAATATTCGAATTTCTCGATAAGAGTGACTATTTAAGCCGCTCACTGCACAAATTGATTAACTCCACCTTTTGAAAAATCTTAAATTTAATGCACTTGGCACAGTCGTAACTTTTTATATTTATAATAACTTTCCCTGATAATTAAGATTAACACCATTAAACAACCAAAATTTTTTGGCCACTGAATAATAAATAATTTATTTCAGAGGTCACTTTGATTAACTCCGCACTCTAATATAAATCGTTGCAATAATGCAATTCAAATGCACTTGGAAGCCATGAATGATAACGGTGAATTTTTTAGCGCAATCTTATCAGAATTTAAGTAAAATTTAGTAAAATTTAAATTTATTACTTTTTTCGTTTGCCAAATCGATTAACACTTTCAGTAACATAAAAATGGCAATATTACTAACGATTACCTTTTGGCTATTTTTTCTTATAAATTTTATTCACCGTTAGATGAAAGTTACATTTGTATTTATGCATTCTACGATATTTATATCGATTCAAATTATAAAGGGAATTTTGAAAAAACAATATACATTACTTCACTGCATTTCTCCACTTTTTGTTTTATGTAGTTAACCAATTTGTGCCGTGATCGCCTCATTTAACTTTCAAAGTGACGCTAATTTATATTTCTTAAACAAAACAGCATTTGCTTCTTTATTTATTTTACGATATGTTTCGAGACTCGTATGAAATCCTAATCCATAGGTTAACATTCTGCAATATCACGTAACTCGGAAATTAATTCAAATCAAAAGCTCTAATTATACAAACATGGCTCTGATTATACAGGGTCAAATACAAAGCGAATTGCAAATTAGAAATTGCAATATTATGCAATATAATACAATGCTATTCAAGAATGCTATTAAATAATTTCCGAATGAATTAAATAGAGCGTCGGTCTCTGATATGCAATGATTCAAAAAGTTATGAAACAGCCTGCACTAAATTTCGGAAATTTGAATGGAGCTATATTACGAAGCTTGTACGGAATTGCGGGGAATTATAGGAAATTGCACGAAATTGTTTCCACACATATGACATAAAACAATGGTAACGATCTCCGACCACGTACACGCAGTTTCTTCCTCTCGAGCACGCCAAGCGGGCGAAGTTGTGGTTATTTCGCTGGAAAAGTCGCTATCAGTAAAGTGTCGCAGAACGTCGCACTGCGCGAAATTATAAGCATGTTCCGGTCCGCAGGATCGAAGGAAAACTCGCTGGAAACGAGGTCGTCGAACGGAAAGGGAGAAACAAGGGCCGCGGGGGTGCACAAGAGTCGGCCGAGTGCTCCGAAAGCTCGAGTGCCATGCGAAAATCAGCCTCGACACGTAAGAAACGCTGCCGGTTTCACCGCGAGTTCCGGCCGTGGGAAAATCCCGTCGGACTTGAATTTAACGCGATTAATCCCGCGTCGAGAGGAAAGAAGTCCACGGTTCGTAATTTTAAATCGTTCGATTCAACAATCGCGAATCTGGCGAAAATTTTACGCTCGCGCCATTTACCAAAATCCCGTTTTGCGAGATTGGATCCTATTTAAATATAAAATCGCGGAATATTCGGCGAAAATCCCGGGAGATAAAAACAGCCTCATTTATCCGATTTGTCTCTCCGTAACTTGTTCTCCAGACCTTTCGTTATTAATACTACAATAGAATCGTTAAAACAGTCTTTGAAAATGTTTCAAAAATTATTTAAGAATTAAATGAATGGCGTTTAGAAAATTAACGCGATGGAAGTAAATTTTGGTATTTTATAAAATGTTCAATATATATGTCGTTTTAGTGGAATAATGGCTAGTAATAATTGCATTACCATCGAGCAAAGGAAACTCTCATTTTCCAAGGAAACCGGCAGCGAGATGAGGCTCTGCATTTTTTCGTGATTTTAATACTACAAAGCCCGACGAGACGGATAACAATGAGATTAATTTAAAGCTTGGCTCGCTTAGAGTAAACCCGATACCTCGGAAAGAGAAGGAAAGTGGCTAGTTTATAACACAATAGATCTCCAGACCGGCTTGTCGGAGAATGCCGGGTCTGAAAAGAGCTGCACCTTTTTTCACCGGGCATCCCGCCGGTGTCTACTCTCGGTGTGCGTCGGCCAATTCCCAAAGACATTGGAAAAAATTGCTCGGAATTGTTGCTTAATCGATTCAACGTCTGGCTGAATTAGAACGAATGGTAATGAGAGTAAACGAACTTCCGTGACGTCGGATGTAAATGAATTGCGTCTGTTGCATCGGGTGCAAGTGACAAGCGTTTGAGATAGGCAAAAGAGATCGAGCGAATGGCTGGAACGAGAAGGTCTGTTCCGAATGGGACGCGTGTCCCAGTGGATTTTAGGAATCCAATGAAGTTTCGGTTGATGGAAAGAGACGGAGCAAGACAGAGAGAGCGAGTTTGGCTTTCGGTGGAGTGTCAAAGGCTGAAGAACGGCCACGGGTAGCACAAAGTAGAATTAGAGTCAAACAGTGAGAGAGTTAAAAGATTAGAGATTAACCCTGAAGCGTAAAATAAGACAATTTTGTAACTGGAATCGAGCATTTCAGCAAATTCCGTTCGTACGTGTCATGACACTCCTCGAGTTAGTTCCTTCGAATCGATCATGTGTTCCAGCCGAGGTATTCCTGCTAAAGAGACGTTAAGTGCACGTGCACGAGGCTAGAGATTCGAGAAAATTGTTAGCCTGTATCAATTTGCAAGCACATGCCAGTTTTATTCGCCAACGTGGCTACTACTTGGCATAGGGAGCCGGCAATTAAGCGTTAAATATGAGGTTTCCTTTACGTTGAAGGTTCTGAAGCTTACAAATGCTTGGCATTCGTCATGGCAGCCTTATCGGAAAATATTATCTGCTACTCCGCCTCGTACACCTTTCGACCTTAAGTAGTGCTCATTTCGCGATCGAGATCTAGGCAACGCGCTGTCAGGTCATCCGTCATCCGTGCTGAACTCCATCTATTCCTGCGTTTCTGATTCGCAGAAGCTACCACGGACTGGTCGTTACAAACTGGTGGCAAACGAAGCAGTTAGCCGTGTTAGCTGTACTCGCAACGGCGAGTCCACGTGTTACGGGGACTCCTTATATCGAATTAACATAAAATTTCCATCGAATCCTGAACATAATTGCACTAATCAAGCTCGACGCCATGCAGCGAGCTCCTCTCGTCGAACAACGTCGGTTTTATCGCGAAGAACACGACGTTAGCCAAAATTGAGCGACACCTAGTACCCTCGAGAGATGGCGTCAATCAAGGAAGAGTAATGCAAGGTTGGTATCAGGATCATCGTCGGGAGTTCGGAACCAATCCTGAGAGCCGATTTTCTCGTCGAACTACGAACGGGAAAAAGGTTCCATCGGGCGTATTTTCGCGTCGTTAATCGATTCTCGACGTTAAACGGTCAGCCGGAATGGCCGGCTCCGATGACAATCGCGAGCTCGGCCTGCCAACTGTAAAAACGATATTGTTCACGGATAAAAAGAGTTTAATTGCCTCTAAAGTTCAACGACGCTAACAAACATTAACAAGAACCCTCGTGGAGCTCGTTACGATCGTGCCTGTTATTTATTTGCATAATTAGTTCCCCGTAAATCCAATTATTCGAAATCGTTTTCGCTACACGGTGTAAAACGTGTTTCGTTTGGATTCATAACTCTTTATCCGGGCCGCGATAAATTAGTGGATTCGTTAAGCGGCCTGGCCGCGGCAATAAATTAGAAAGTTCCATTGTAAAATACGTGTGTTCCGGGAGAACGAGAGAGAGAGAGAAAGAAAGAGAGAGGTTTTCGAGCCCTGCCAGTACCGGTGACAGTTTTCATGATAGTTTTTAACTGCCCCGTGAAGCGGCGCCACTCCGCGAAACTTTCGTTCAATTAATTATGCAAATGTAATTCTCACCCCGTTCCTTATCTGCTGTTTCAATTTTCTCCAATGTCGGGCTCAAATGGGACTTACGCGCTCGTTAACTCGCCGGTTTCCACGCTGATTCCTGTAAATCCTGTATCGAGGAAAGTTGTTACATCTTGTCTCAGACATTGACGAAATTCTTTTCTCGATTGACGAACGTACTTGTCCCGTTCAACCATTACAGAATGATTGGGATATTTAAGAACTGGAGGGTTCTTGGGAAAGTTTGAATATCCTCATTTGGAAGTTAGGATTGCATAGAAAGTCTTCCTGACATTGGGTGTTCTTGATTCTTGACGTGTATTTATCGAGTATCGAGATGAATCGGTTTAATCAATTTTAACATTGTCACTATTCGTCTTTCTATCTTATAGTAATGTAAGTAGACGATCTCCAATTAACGTTAACGAGGTTAACAATGATGCTTCCCTACAACTAACCATTTGTGGACCTAATAGCAAATTCAATGAACGTAAATTAAGCTTGTGGATAATGGCACCCAGGGGTTTGGAGGTTCATCGACTCTCTGGGTGACTTTGACCTTGGACAAAAATTGACGCCCATCAAATGCTTATATTTAGGAACGTTTGACAGTTTCAACGAGGAATACCGATTATCTCGAGACAGAAATTTGCAAGGCAGTCGTTTCGACTAATACTGACAGTTTTGTTGTCCATATCTGGTTAAGAATAACTCGAATACAACTATAAACACGACACGAGAACGAGGTCGTACATAACGCATATTTACACGAGCCACGGTTTCGTATCCCTCATCCATCATCGTAGTGGATACGCACGTGCCACAAAACACCCTCTATAATTCAAGAATTTCCCCTGCCGACGCGAACGACAATATCACAGAGCGAGACCATTCATAAATCCGGACAAGCTGCCGTCAAAAATTCCAGTATCCATCCACGAGCGCCAGACAGCCCGCTGCAGGGGACAGGCTGCGGAGCAGCATCAATTCCCCAAGTATTCGCGGGACTATCAATCACGTGGTCGCGATTAAGTCGCGAATTACGGTGAATCGGGAACGATCGAGGCCCGATCGCGAAATTTCACAGCTCGCGATCACGCACACTGGCCCGCGATTGTTTCGCGGTCCCGTTATTCGTTCCGTTCCGTCGCCGACGATAAACGCGAGAGATAAAAACGCGGCCGTAAGTGCAGCCGCGAGCGCCGCGAGCGCCCTCACGGCCGCCATTTTGAGCGCGAGGGCGCCACTGTCATCGCCGGGCCAAAATGTTTACGATCCATTATCGTAACTATATGCGAACATCCTGGCGACGTGCATGAGATATGCAACGGATATTACATTTCCGGGTCACTAGATTGATATTCGCCGATCCCACGCTCGGTTATCCCTCTCTTCCCTGCACGGACATTTCATGAACCGACGAGTTCTCGTGCATAGATTGAAAAGGAGAGAGCCTACATTTTCGATGCGGCCCGATATAACGCGCGTGTATATTTATTTATGACCGTGCACGTGATATACGAGCTTTAATTCCGCGACCCGGCCAAAAGACCTCGAGTCCTGCGCCGTCGACCGGAATGCCCAGCGATCCTGCGATTTTATTCGCTCACGTGACCGACCGATGAACACCGCGAAAAAGGAGAAACGCGAACAGCCGATCGCACAGGATTAACTAACTCGAGCGAGCGCGTCGTTCGAAACAGAGCTCGCGATATTTATTCGCGCTTAAAGCCCCTGTCGCGAATTTGATCCTCTTGCTAGATCCACCGGGTCTGCCGTGCAGGTAAAATAATGCTCGCGAGACTCTTTGCTTGCATTCCTTCGCTACATAGTGGTTATCTGGATGCATTGCGAGTTCTCGGCTTTTCGTTTCGCTTGCATTGCTTTGATAAATCGCGGAAACCGGGATTTAACCTGAATGGTTGTTAAGTAAGTGAGTTTTAGAGGTTATGATCTATATCGGCTTGGGTGAGACGCATGGAGACTGGGTACAGTGGTTCGTCGATTGTATAGGTACCTTTGTTCCATTTTCTCGAATTAGCTACCTGTTTTTAATTTCTCTTTCTTTTAATTATATTAATTTTTTATTTCTAGTTTGGCGTACTATGGGAATTTTAATTTAATCTAGAATGTGCTTAATTTCCTGATACCAGCGCGTGGCTGCTGTAAATACACATACGCGTGCGTGATCTATGATCGTGTCACGGATCACCGATCACCTATCACACGTTTTGAAGATACTATAAGGTTTCATGCTAGCACAGGCAGACTTTGTTCAATGGCGTGTCGATAGGCAGTATATATATAATTAAACTAAGCTAGTTTGCAGTCGTTTGGTGTCGTCACTCATTGTCAGTCGATAATATATACAATAAGCTCGTAATGTTTTTAGAGACTGACAGGATTTTGAGGATGGAGCTGATGTAATTAACGCATGCATCGTTTCGTTATATCGTAAATTTTATAGTGTATTCGTATTTCGGAATATTCTTGAATATTCATTTCATAAATTTTTCAGAATCCTCGCACCGATTAAGTCCTTGCGCGACGTCCAGGCAAATTGATACTCTGAGAAATGATTTTTAATTAAACCGGAACAAAAATAGCAGAAAGTAACAACAGGCAAAATTGCGATACACGTTGCACACAAATTAGCCACGAAGCAGCGAAATTATACACGGGCTACCCTATAAACATACAGCCGAGTTATATTCAATGGAATGTTTGCGTGCCGAAGAGTGTCGAAGCGTGTAATTGGAGAAAATAATAAAATAATTCTGATTAATAAAACAATAAACAAATATCTGATTAATATCAGTCGGACGAAACTCGGGAAGAAAATGATCAAACATACAGATACAATAAAAAAAACATTTCTCTACCCATGTACTATATTTATCTCGATTTTTACTGTGTGAAAACATCAACGCTCCGTGTTCCAAAATATTCGAATATTTTCATACGCTGCGTTCAACAAAAAGGAAATATATGTATAAATGACAGTAATATATGTAGAAATGCTAGGGTTTGAGAGCGAATGAAAAGCAACACTTAGGCCTACCAACTTTACTCCCAAGTCTCTTTTAGCTCGTAATAAATAATATATTGGAATAAACCAACATCTATTATTCCTTATATTTGCCAATCAAAGGTATCCCTACATTTATCAAGAAGAAAGTTTCAAGAAAATAATTTAAATATACTTAATATACTCGCAATAACTTTTTAACCATTCGATGAGTAAAATACGATACAAAAATTCAACGCTAAGGAATTGTCATGGACAAGTCCAATTTTACAGGAATTTTTCCTAACACGTCACAACCGATCCAAATTAGTTATTAAGAATTACTCTATAATAGAGTTGCTTTATGTAGGAATGGAATGAGTGCGACCCTGAGAGAATGTTAAGAGAGTTTGGACTTAAAACGAAAGTGACCATGTACAAGAGGATCGACTGCAAAGAATGTTTATGATAGAGTCGAGTGAAAATTTAGAGATGCGTTAGGTGGTTGAAGTACCTGGCTCACCTTGCGTGGGAAAGGGCATGATTGAGAAAGAAAGCCTGAGTACGAAAGAGGACAAAATGAATGGTTAAAAGTAAGGGTGCAAGGGGATGAAAGGACAGTTTATGAAAGTCAGTTGTAAGAGTCAGTTTTAACAAAGATCAGAAAAGTGTGCCCATAGCGAATCTCTCTTGTTTCATAGCCAGCCGCCATCATTCTATTTATAAGAAGCCAACAATACTATCTTAAAACGATCCTAGATTAACCCTTTGGACTTGAAGATTTCTTCGTTGTGAAGATGCAATTCGAAGCTCTTCTTAGATTTTTATAAGCTCACTGATACTCTTTATGCTAAAATTAAAAAAAGGAAATTGTGGATTGGGTGAGAAACGAATAAATAGAATAATTTTGTTTCGATGTTCTTGATATAATTAAGCATTAAAACAGACGGTGACTGAGAGTCATCTCTCGAGTGTAAAGGGTTAATAGTACTCTATAGTACCCTACAATAATCTCTATAATAATCTATAATAGCTGTGACATAATTTCGAAACGTCGTGAACACGTGAAACAAAATGTCTACAAAATTACCCAATTTTGCAAGGAAACCGGTAAAACAGTGGCGCCACCTATCACCACCCTATCAATCCCATCGAATTATCCCAAAGAAACGATAGCAAAATCTATCCAGTCGTTGCAGCACGTTCGCGAATCCTTGCTTCCTTATTTACCCAAAACGTGATACGCTCCAGAAACCCTGGATCCCTTTTCCGAAGCGTACCCCGCGAGCAGAATTTTCACGGTGATTCGTTTAAGGATCCAAGCACGAGCTCGACGAGAGCACGTAATTTCGTTCAGATTAGTTATTTCAAAGTTTGTATCCCGGGTACACCGGGGATCTAGTCAGTTTTAAGCGCGTTCGTTCGTTCGTTCGTGGTAAGGCGATAGCTGTTACGTTCGTAAATAACAGCGATTACAGGGATTTCTAAATTTCATCGTTTATTAGGGGTGAGGGGTGACGGGTATAATACCTCAATGGCCCGAGACTGCCGGCAGAGCTTGACTCTTTAATGAATTCTTCAAACGCTTTTACGCCAACCGCGTGCGGAACAATTACGCGGCAATTCATTAAACGGCTGAAATGTTGTCCCGTGTTTTTATTTAATTAATTCCTTCCGTTTTTTCCTTCTTCTGGTCCTCTTTTTTCTCTTTTTCTTTTTCCTTCTTCGCCTACGTACCCGCCCACGACCTCCTGTCGTTGAAGTACCGCGACCTTTTTGTGCTGCATGACTAGAGTGTTCTTTTCCAGCTTTTTCTCGCGCACCCCCTCGCCACCCTCCAAACGTTCCACCCGTGGCGTGCACTCGGACGTAATTCTACGGAAGTCGGTGAAAACAAGCGGTTTACAAAAATACATTCCCGCGAATATCAGCGGTCGCGTTGAGTTTTTCAACGCTCCACGCGATGGTACTTCCAGCCGACGGGGAACCAGCCGAACTTCTGCGACCACCAAGGGGAAACAACCTTCCCGAGGACTGAAATTTTAATTAAATTAACGGTAGAATGACGAGCCTTTGCGACACGCACTGTAAAAATTCGTAATTTTGCTTTCCTTTTTTTCCTCTAAATTTTATAGTTCAATCGCGAACGAAGCTATGGGGGGAATGGGGCCCGCGAAGTTTGAATTATCGACCGTTCGGTTCATAACGATTTATATATTATACATAGACGCAAATTTTCATTCAAACAGGTACCTTTAGGTTACAGAATTTTATTTAGAATATTAATCCTGGATATTTCAACGATTTACTGGGTTTCACCCTCTCGGTACGAGTACGTTGTCCGCCATGACACTCCCGCTGTCAGTCCTCTTTTATATGAAGATTTTCTTAAGCGTTAAATTAGAAGCTTAATAACACATTGTTTTTTTCCAACAAGTATTGTTTGTAGCTTTAATATTACAAGATATTTATATAAAATTGTACAAAGATGGATGCTGGATATATCCGGCACTCGTATCGAAAGGGTTAATCCTTTTCACTCGACGATTTTTTCGCTAAAGAAGAATAGAAATTCAAAGATTCTCTACTAAGAAACTGTCGATACTTTTTAGAGCAGTAAATAAAGAATTGTATAATAATAGAATTGTAGAATTATTTGATTTCGATACCTCGTACGCTGTTGCATTACATTAAATTTGATATATTCATTAATATCGATCTTCCAATTTTTATGAAATGGTAACTGAAGCTCACCTCTTGAGTGCAAAGGGTTAATAGAAATGTGAGAAAATCGTGTAAAGATTTCGTGAACGTCAGTGACAGTAATTAAACCGAAAATACAACAGAAATGAATAATAAATCGGAATATTTGAAATAAACTGAAGTTTGGAAAATTAGATTTCATGCACGCACTTTCGTCTCTGCATGAAAAATGAAGTATCTATAGAAGGAAGCCATATACTATGCAGTGACGAATGTAATTTTACCACCCGGGGTTTCGTACCATCTTCGTAAATAAGAAATTTTCGTCACTGTCAATTCAGCAGATCACGTAATACAGATTACTCGTTTGCTAAAATTATTATACGAACATGAAAATGTCAGAAATATATTTAGATTTCGCGAGAAAACGTACGGGTATTTCTACCCGTGATATCATATATAATGAAATTTTGACAGCAATTTGTAGAACGTCTCCTCGAAGCATCGGATAAACTCGTGATTCGCGAAAAAATAAATCGCGATTCCACAGAAAGATTTTCGCGGGTAGAGAAATAAACATGTTCAATCGTTTCAATCTACAGCTGCAGCCGCGTATTCGTCAATATTTTACGTTCTTTCGTGCCGAATGATTTTCACGGCTCGAAAACAACGCTGTGTGCCATAGTTTAAAAGAAAGTTACGACGCGTTCGATCGACGCTCGGGGAAAGAGATATCTTCGGTTTTATCGACACCGTGTCCTTGATCCTTCGCAATACACTCACAATGGTACACCCCTGCGAACAAAGAATGGAAAAATCGATTTGGCTATTCCCTATTGAGAGGAATTACACTCGGCGGTGTTGGGTGACCGAACTATTCTCAGAAGTTTGCCGAAATTCCACGATTCCGGCGAAATTCGACAAATCCTTTACCCGATATTGTCCCAACAATGGTACAAATAACTTACGGAAAATATTTACTTAAAAATACGAGTCAAATCTGTTTCACCTGGGACGTTAACACGTTGAATGCCATCCCAGTTTTACAGGGGTTGCCCGTGGTGTCACGATGAATTTTCTATTATGCGATATATATAATGTTGAAATATTATCTGCAATAGATAAGTTACAGTGTATAACCAAGTTTGACATATTAATACATGTATAATTAATTTATCATTAATAAACATATAACCATGGTAATAAAAATTTCTAAATATTGACATTTGTTTAAATTATATATATTTCTGTCAATCTGGGCCCCCGTGGCGCCACCGCCATACTGAGTGCCGGTTACCAGTGACCCCCGTAGCATTGAACGTGTTAAATATATTCCTGATCCATAGTTTCGAATTTTATAATTTCTCGGCATGGAAATAAATTTTTAAGATTGAATTATTTGCTATTTAGAATTCCGCAACACACGGTGCGAAGTATTATTATATTTTGGCGATTTTGCAAAAATCAAAGAATTAGATCTACTAATAATTTTGAAAATCAAGTTGTACAAATTCTGCAAATATATTTTAAGAATAGAGATAAACAATTATAAAATAAATAAATAATCATATAGCTGAAATAGAGTTTAAATATACATGTATAGATATTACACCAAAAGACAATGATAAAATTTAACTAATCTCCCAATTTTTTTTTTTTTTTTTTCAAAGAGGAGATTCCGAAGATAGAATTATGATTCTAATATTTCACCGCGATATTTACACAAAAATACATAAACGCGATAATGCACCCTGGTCTTAACTCACCACCGACTTCGAAGCATCTGTAGACGTCACCGCGTCGATTCGCTCGCCGGAAAATTTCAGGGAAATGGCGCGAATCCATGGAAAATCGAGACTCCCGGACAGGAGGTTAGAAACGATCCGAAAGACCCTGGTAAAAAAACCTTTTAAGAAGCTTGATCTCGCATCCGTTCTCGGCGAAGGCACTCGAGGCCACTCCCTCTCGAGCGTCGTCTTTCGACGATCGAAATTCTATCACCGGGAATACGACGCAATAAAATATCGACTTTGTCGAGTTCACCTCTCCAAATAACCGAGTGTTATCGCTGGGTCGATTATTACGAATTTCGCTGTCACTCTTGACCTAGAACCGGCCGGCCGAGTAAAACTGTCTTACCTGCCGGATGCCAGGCAATCGATAGTCTTGTTAGCGAGCATTTGCGGTCGAGTGGCTTGCTGGAAAGCTGTCAATGGATTTTCAACGGCTTACCGCGGAATTACAAATTACAGGATATTGCAGAGCGCCGCTTTGCCGCCTGGTACGTCCCCTTGCCGAGGATTCTCCGATGGAACACGACTCCAACATACTCTCGTCTCGTGCATCCGTCTACACCATGTTCAACGAAGGAAGACGGGGATCATAAACGAAACGTTGACATATATCGACCATCAGAGACGAATTTTAAGCGATTCCTATAGATCGATGCATATTTTTACATGGAAGTACAGTTTCTTTTCTTCCTAACGTGCTGTTGGAGATTTTAACCCATTTGCATCATGGTTCTATTTAAAGTGCCGTGTTCAGGCATCAGCGATGTTCAACTGACCACTGGTTAGGTTAGGTAATCAGCGCTTAGTCATAATGGCAGTTGACCCTTTGACTGCCACGTCGAAATCACATGTTTCCCTCAGGACACTATGGGAGAGTATCCCTAGATGCGAGATTTGTTCTAATATTCTTTTGCTGTTCTAATAAAAATTTTTAATTGTTTAATAAAGCATATTTTATTTCAAAGTATCTTCTAACTAGCGGTTAAACTCAAAATGCATTAACTGTCAATTTTCATTCAATGTTGTTCAATGTAGTTTAAGCAGTTCAAGCGTTTCGGTCACTAATGACCATCGTGGCGTCACAGGAGAAACACGACTGGCCGGTCATATATAACCAACGTGGCAGTCAAAGTGTTAAAAAGATCTTCACGAGTAAAGTAAAGTAAAGTAAAGTAAAGATTTTCGCAAGTAAAGTCTTCATAAAGTAAAACTTGTTAACGCTTGTCAGACGCTAGCATTTTATGTTATTCTCACTAGGTTGTAGCTGATTTCGATAAATATGCGAAAAATTTCCGTTTTGTCACCTCTCACGTGACGTACGATCACAGCGACAAAGTACTGTTGTCACGTGAGAGATGACTTACAATAAGAGTTAAGAATATAATGAACTGATATAGGTGAGATGCTCACACAAGGGATGAAATGTGATCTGTGGCATATGAGGAATATTCAGCAACTGGTAATGGAAAAATGCCAGCTCATGGATTATTCCGCGTTCGATGATAGAAGACAGTCGCGCTTGGATGCAAATAGGTTAATCGACACGCGTTCACTTTGATAGCTAAACGTTTTATTCCGTTCTAGGTTCGTACGCGAATGCCTCAAAAACACACGCCTCGCAGTCTCATAGGGCGTGTCCCCGCTTCGTGACCTCGTCTTCAAGCGTAGGTAGCCTCTTCGATTGAACTCCAATTCAGACGCCCCAGCTTAGCGTCTGAACATCCCCATCTGTGACCGTTGTCCTTGAATCTTGACGATGTCTTCCTAGAAATCCAACGAAGGATTTTCTCCCACCGAAAGACAATGGGTATCCATGAAAGTTACCCTCAGTACGGAGGTTAGAAAACTGTGCTTCAACCCTGTCCCAATCATGCGTCCTTCGCGTACAGTTGTTCATAATTCTCGTGAGTTCTCGATAAACGAATTATACACACGCTTCGCGTGTGTGTACACGTGTCTGTCCTCTCCAATCGAGTCACCCTGCTTCTTCCTGCCATCGTCTTCTCGCGGATTCCACCCCTTTTCCTTCGTCCCGTCGCAGAGACAGACAATCCCTCTCCTCACCGGGACGGGGAATTCAACGAGCCATTCGGTTGAACGAAGTTTACCCTGCTAGCTCGAACCAAGTTCCCGCTAAATTCGAACCGCTCGAAGCTTGATTTACCGGTTCAATTTAATTGGCCGAGATGTAAGGTCGGTTGGACTGGAACACGCGCGTGCCACCTGGAGCGACTACGGGTTCGAGTAGGCGAAACGATTTGTCAATTAATTAAGGGATATCGCGGAAGGGGAATTAACGTCTTTCTTTCCTGCGATCGACCTGTTGTTTCGCCAAATACCCTTCCACGGGGAAATTGGATAGGGTATGGATCGGTATGTTTGAGAACAGGGTGGATGAGATTTGGATTTATTATTTCGAGTGGAACTTTGCGAACGAAAAAAGATACGAGATTTGGTATATTCGTGGTGTATTCTTCGAAGGTATTTTTAGTATTTTATTATTTTTAATATTTATCTGAGAGGGGTACTAATTTCGTCCAACGAGACAAGTAAGTGTAGGATATTTTTAGGGGTTAAGAGTGAAAGTGAAACGAATGAATGGGTGATCAAGCGATTGCATGAGAAAGTCTGGGCCGTTCCTCGAAAATGAAGGATAATAAATATAAGGATAATAATACCTCGGGTTCGGCTCGAGTGTTCAGAGTGATATCTAGAGTGCGCGCGGAAGAACAATTGGCAGCGCAAAAGGATCGTATGGTTGGGATATGTATGACTGTATCGAGTGATCGAAAAAGAAAGCCTGTGTATGGAAGTGGAGAGACTGTAGGTTTAAAACAAGGGTGCAAAAGCGCGAGTGAGACAGTCTGTAAAAAGTGTGCAGCAGAGTCTAGAGTGTGTCAAGAGTTAGAGTTTAGAGCGTCAGAGTCAGTCCCAGAGTACTAACATAGTGTTAGCATTGTAAAATTAGACTAGTGTTGACTAGTAAAATTAAACTGTGTACCAAGCATAGTTTATATTTTAAATATACATTATCCTTATTAAATTCAAAACCGTGTTCTTCGTCCCATTCGTGCCTGTTTCTAATTCCTCCCTTATCCCTCACCCTTACGCAAGGAAAGGAAGAAAAAGAGTTCAAGAGACGAAGCCTAATCGAACGTCAATTATTCGCAATGGACGAATTAAGACCCACGCTGACTCATAGAACGAAGTACTTTTCTAGTCTACGTAGGTATGACTAACCTAACTCGTTAATTGGATCGTCCCATTGGCGACTCGTGTCAGTTCTCCTGAAACGTACCTAAAACAACACACCCTCGACTCGAGAACCGCAGGATGGGTTTGCCAGTTGGAGGCTGCGCTAGTTGAAAGTTAAATAGACCAAATGATTCGATGATCTAACTTTCTCCAGAGAAGTACCTTACTGTTTTCCAACGGAACAACGCGGTTCAATTATGCAAGCGTGGATTTATCTCGGAATCTTCGTTCATATATCCTCATACGTATTTGAACAATTCTTAAGCCACTGCAGCAAAGCTTCCCACACCCGCCACTGAAAGGACGCACACCAAAACGTAATACTCCAAAGTCCTCGCTCTACCATCCCTTTCATACGAATACATCCACCGACTTACTCCCCGCTATCCAAGCTTCTAAGGGCCTGCTGGAACAGTCTTATTCATGAGTACACTACCAGGACCCGGACGAAGACGCGAGCTCCTCTCTGCTCTCGTTCAACCATCTCCCTTCCTCCGCCCTATCGTTACAGCCCAGCGATACTTTTTGCCTGCCAAAGTCACCTGGAACCTTCAAAAGATAATACTCGATCGTAAAACACTCATCGACGTAACTCTTTTGTGCCGTGGAACGACGCTGCAGGGTTTCACCATGGCGAAGAAGCGCGTCCTTAGCACGGCATCGGATACGACTTTGAAATTTTAAACGGAAACAAACCCAAAGCCGGAATTTCAATGCAATCTCCCCGTGCAGCCAGGGTCAGGCGAATAAAGAGATCCAGTTTCGCGCCGCGTTATCCCTCCGCGATTCTTGTTTCAACGCGAAACGCGGCCCCGATAAAACGAATTGAAACGGGTTAAATTCTACGACACGGAAAACTCCTCGCGTATTCGACCTTCCTACCATTGTCCCTTAAGAAATTTCACCGCGTAATGCCGTTGGGGAATCTTCATCCTAAATCCCGCGGAACCAGTCGCGCCGGAATTCGTCACTCCCGGTCTTCTCACGGTTTTGTAATTTCGTTCCCGTCGCCGCCATTTTCTGCAAACGAACGGGATTACGAAAACATCGGGGAAAGGCGGAATTTTATTTCCACGCGATTTCGAGATCGAGATCGATGGACCTAATAGAGGGTTCTCCGGTTATATGACCTATAGGAGATATCTCGGGAAGAAATCGCGAAATAAGAATTTTAAGGCATAGATAACCTCCCGTTCGTAAACAGCAATTTGTAACCATTCTTCCATTCGGTGGTTTTATTTCGGAATCGCATAAATAAAAAATAAAGGAAGATAAATAAAAAGGGGAAATAATCGACGAACCCTTCTTTTGATTTTTATTACAAGACGAAGAAACTTCGCAAAGCGAATTATCCCGCGATATTTCCATCAACCATAAGATATTTATCCGCGAAACACGCTTCAGCTCGTGAACGGTGCCCCAAAGTGGGAACACCTCGCGGAATAATCAGCCACAGGTCGCTATCATATTTTACGTTATCTCCGGGGCATATCGGCGAGCAATTTTATCCTCGTGCTTTAATCAACATAAAAGGAGGGAAGGTGGGTCCGCGTAAAAACAACGTATCTCCGGTTCGGGCCAAAGGAAATACTCGATTTACGAGCGGCGCTTATCGAACTTCGATTTTCGGTTTTGATGGAACTCCTTTGTTCTTTCCCTCTCCCTGCTTCCCTTCCTCCTTCCACCCTATTTCCATCCCTTTCTACCCTTTTTATCGCCGGTAATTCGATTCTAAAAGGCGAAACTACGAGCAACGAGGAAGTTCTATCGTTTCCGAGTTACACCGAGCAACTATCCCAGGAAGCTTGCTTGAGCCGTTTAAAATCGAGCGGACGATAAAAAGACAGGTCGGTTTCCGTTGGTTTACGCTCGTTAGCGGATCGGTTCCGCGCCGATCCGCGCCGTCACGTCGCGTTTCGCAGTTCCATCGTTAGGGGTGCTCGCGAAACAGCGATCGGATAATCGATAACGTCGCGGAACGTTTTCATAATAGTGTCGAGAGACGTTAACGAGGTTACGGGGCCGTGAAATAAATCTTCCTCATTGGATCCTCGCGGAAACCTGTTACCCTCCCCGTTGGGCCATTTTTCACGCGCAATGCGAGACAGTTCCTTCCCCTTAAATTATGCAAGACGAACTGACGAATCCTTCGCGGCCTCCAGGCAGCTGGCTTCGCCGCAAGGAACGAACGGGGCGATAGAATATATAGATTCCGTGGTTTCGGCGTCTCTTCAACAACGGGACTGGCAAATCAGCGAAAATCACTCGAATTTTTGTCCTCGTAGTGGGTGAGAAAATGCATCTGCTATTAGGATGAATTTCGTATTGATTTTTAATCGAGATGGAAACGTAACAATTCCACCATGGGGGTTATATAGAAGTCTAATGGTTCCTAAGTGCTGCCCGATTGGTATCCCGTTGACTGTCTTGCTATGATAGGTAGCAAGTAAAAGGACGCATTTGGTCCTGCTAGTAGACTCGTCGGTGAAGCATTTTAGCAAGCTCTGCCTCAGACGGAGGACACTTTGGTAGAATAAGAATTTGTATTTGTGGGAATCGAGGATTCACCGAGGGCTTGCGAGAAACCTCGAACCTCCGTTTTCCATCTAGCCGTGAGAGTGTGAACGTTTGCCTCCTACAGCGCGAATAATTAGAATTTAAATTTGGAACCGAATGGATCATAAAATCCCTAATTAGTTTTATTTTCTTTAACTGCAATTATTTCTTTACCTATCATGTATGAAGGATATTTTGAGGGCTCGAAAGTGAGTGCATGGGAACACTTGGACCCTTCTCCAAGATGAGGGGTACAAACAGGTCTTGGGTTCCGGTCAAACGGGTTCAGGGTAACACCTGGAGTACATGTGGAAGGACAAGTGACCACTCGCAAGGATTGTCTGGACGAGACTGTTAGCTTTAAATAAGGGTGCAAGGGCAGTCTTTAATCAGTCTCAGTAGAGTGTCTCAGAAGTGTTTATGAAGAGTCTTAGGTGAATTTTGGTGTGCATAGTCGAAGAAAAAATATGTGAAAGTGTCGGTCGGTTGCATAATCATAGATCAGTTATTAACCTAACCTTTTAGTTATTCATCTAACTCGTAATAACTACACATTTTAAAATAAAATAACATCTTTTATTCTTTATATTTGCAAAAAACAGTATCCCTACATGTATATCATTTAACCGCGTAATTTAAAAAGCACAGAAAACCCAGTGTAAACCTGCAAAAATACCAGAATAATCAAAACTCGAGTTAAAAAGCTGGATGTAATTTTAATATCTCGATGAAAAGCTTTTGTTTCGAACATTTTCCATGCAACAAACTTTCCATAAATAAATTCAATTAGCCAAGCGAAGTGAATCGCTATATTTCATTTTCATCGCACCATTTTAATTATTCTTATCTATGGAGAGCGTGTTTCGATACACGTTACAGATAAGTGCAACTTCTCGCCTGAGTGTAACACCGTGTGAAGGATTTTTCTACTCACCAGCCTGTTACGTACGTTGAAGTATGGCGTCATGGATCGTTGAAGACGCAGGTAATAGCGTTTACCGGGATACGTAGAAAGGATGAGCGATCGTTTCGGTGTCTAGCTTGTTTGACAGTTCGTTGTCGTTTATGAGAACCGCGGGTTACATTGCGAGGTAAGTGCAAGTGAAAATGAGTGGTACGTTAATTGAATAGAAGGAACTACAACTAGGTTACAGTTAAGTAGTACTACAGTTCCTTGGATGAACCCAGCGTTAATAAATGGCTCGAAGACCGTAATTTATTCGGAACAACGAATTACACTGACCTGTCACTTAGAAAACGCAAATATATTCAGCTATATACATTGAAATTCTCACTCACTAAGAACCTCTATTTACGTGACATTGTACAGAGAAGAATGATCCTAAATCGTGTCAGATTGTCCAACTGATCTATCTCCTCTCGAAGGTTCAAGCACACGATTGTATCACAGCTAAGTCGAACAAAATGACTTTATAACGGATCGTACAAGATGACGAGACTTGCGTGAAATCGTGTCAGACTGTCAGATCGATCTTTCCTCTCAGAGGTTCTCCGAGCTCGACTTTTCTCTTCGTCCTGGATTTATGGAGAAACTAAGCTTCGTTAGCCTTCGCATCTACCGGTTTCGCGAATCGTTTGACAGGTCCAAGGTGAACGCGAAGAGCGGAGTTCTCTTTTCTAGCAGTTTGACAGCCACGTGTTTCGTAACACGTCGTTGGCCATCGAGTTCACCAGGTCACGAGGACCCAGAGCCTCGGGGCGCTATGACACTCCGGTTTTAATAGACCAACAGGACCTCTATTTTTCCTGCTAGAGGTTTTCCACGAAAATAGCGATACTCTTTGCGGCCGTGTCATGAAACTGCGACCCCTTGTGGCGTTCGCGAAACTCGTTATGAGACCTCTGTGCCATTATAATTCGCGTTTAGACGTTTCTCTACCTAACGACGCGAGAGAAATACTAATAATAATAACCTGCTCTAGTTTTCGATACTATATTAAGTTTCAAAGTAGAATGAACATAGACAATTTTCCAAAATTACTCCGAAATTCTTTGAACGAGAGTGTTTATTAAAACGCAACGTTGACAGGTCTATATTAAGTTTCAAAGTAGAATGAACATAGACAATTTTCCAAAATTACTCCGAAATTCTTTGGACGAGAGTGTTTATTAAAACGCAACGTTGACAGAAATATCCAAGTCTGAAAAATCGATAGATATAGTTTTGAGATAAATAAATTTGCGAATTATTCGTCTAAAAATTGCGTTAGTTATAATTCTGATTTTAACTTAATTGCAATTCGACGAATATTTATTCG
The DNA here is from genome assembly GCF_001483705.2 of Eufriesea mexicana. Lineage (NCBI taxonomy): Eukaryota > Metazoa > Arthropoda > Insecta > Hymenoptera > Apidae > Eufriesea > Eufriesea mexicana. The sequence continues at coordinate 368,149 of NW_016909027.1, read as the reverse complement.
ATGACTAATGCGAAATAATTGCGTGCAGGTTCGCAGGAGTAAAAACACGAATGACAATTTTAAGCACAGGTTGCAGGCTCTCGCGAAACTAGAGGCACAAAGGCAACGGGTTGCCTACTGCGGACCATTTTCTAACATTTTGTCTACTCGCTTATGACAGTCACGTCCTGGAGATGTTTCGTTAGTTTACCACTTTAGAGTTCTTGAATCGCATGTCCTTGGGAACGTACGTGCTTTGCGAGTTTATTACTTGCAAAATAACCGCTTTTTAGAAGAACGTGACATTTCCGTGACTCGCCTCGGTCCGTGACACTGCCTAGAATAACATTCGCCTATTTTGATACCGACCGAAATGCAACGATTTCAACACAGGCACGATTCACCTGCACTATCGATCGTTTGATCGACGAGATATCGAAGGACTCGGGGAACGTTCTCAGCGGCTACTCGTTATCCCTGGCAGAAGTGGAGGATCGAAATAACGAGAGAGCTCTAACGATACGAGGGAAAACAAATTCGGTATTACGCTAAACTCGCGTAATGAATAGGATTCCGCTGAGAAAATGCTGATCGCATCGGAACAACGAGGAATTTTCAGTGGAGTAGCGCGAAATAGATTCTATATTGCCTCAGCAGGGTGCTATAGAGAAGGTTTCTGGGAAAACGTTGATTCCATTGAAGCGGCTGGCTATTTATAACGATACGCCATGGAATAAATTGCATATTGCCTTAACTCGTCGAATAAATGGAATTTTCTCGAGAAAATCTTGATAACGTTTACTCCCGATCGTTTCGAGTAGATACCGAGTTAGCGTGGCGCGACTCAGCGAGATCCGAAGCCCAATAGGCGATATTATTTGCAGGGAGAAGGCACAAAAGGAGTACACAATTTAAAATATAGTTTCCGTACTTTCGTACCTTTACTTCGATGCATTTCCGATACATTTTACCATCAACCAACAGTTTTATTACCCTGTCTTCCGCTTATGTATTCCCCGCTTGCCGGGAACGAGAGAAAGAAACATCTCCATCACCTTAGTCGCTCCTTTCTTTTTCATCATTCCCCGGCCCGTTAGCTTCGCGTACCATTTTATCCACTTGCCAAGGCGGAAAACCTTCGGGTGCCCCGTTGTTTCTCCTCTCTTATGCAACGCGGCCCGACGTGGCAACAAATGCAGGCAGAAAGATGGAAATTAAAGCGGCGATTCCATGCCAAAAGCAGATACGACGCGTTTTGCCTCTGACGTATCTCGTCCAACCACGTGACAATGCACGCGATAAGAACGGGCGAATCTCATGGAGGATCTAGAAATTAAAGAAGAGAGGCCGTATCTGTATTCACCGAGCAGCCACGGAAATCATTCCCCGCATTCATAAATTCGTGATGAACAAACGACCGGGTCGGTTTCGAGCCTGGCTACACGAACGCTTCACACAGGCACTTCCGTTTGTTTCCCCGTGTTCCCGATTTCGCTTCAGCGTTTCCAGATTAACGTGTCCCCGATCACGATGCCCGAAGGAATGCGCAAATAAACGAAACTAAAACGGTTCTGAACCGTTCCAACAGAGATACGAGCGGAGACCTTGTTCCGGGATTTCGGGTTAGGAAATGGGGTGTCTTCGGAATCGCGAATGGGTGCAAGGGTGTGAAGAACGGGGACTGTTGGATTTGGTATTGATTCAACATTTGCATAGCCAGGTCCTATGTTAAGGTATCAAGCACCACTCCGCGTTCTACTTTTTCGATAGAGATTGAACTTAGAATCGAGAATACTTCGCGCGACCCTAATCTTCTCAGGCTTCTCACAACTCGATCGGCTAAGTCTCAAACATACGAACTTCCATGTTCCACTGATTTCAAAATTCATGCATTCCGTTTGCTAATTTATTACGCGGTAATATTTACGACTTTATTCGTTAAATTTTATTTTTATTTAATAAATAAAGTTTATTTATAATTTTGTTGATGGTCATCGGTGATCTTCGCTTGTATCCACAGTGAGATCACGGTGGTCACTAATTTCCGGCGATACTAATTTTTTAAATTTATATTTCCTTTATTCTAACCATTTTTTCAAAATTTGAACTTTGAATACAGAACATTAATAATTTCCACCATTTCTTTTTTCTTTGGCATATTGATTGATAATTTATTATTATATATATACTAAGAATAATGGAAATTTTATCGTGGCTCCCAGAGCGTGCCATATAAATAGTACGTGGCAGACAAAGTGTTAATTTGCCGTATACAATACTAGAAATATCGTATAATTTTTGGAAAAGAATTTGAAATCAATAGCAATTCTACTAATGTATATCTACTGGCATAGTATCTAGTCGAAATTTTAGAAATTGACAGCATCTAGGGAAATCGTTCTCGAAGTTTGACGCATAGCGCAATGCTTAGAGACTTTGATCAGAGATTGACTTACCGACGTCGATATTTATGGCATTCGACGTTTTCCGAGTCAAGATCTCGTATCCGACATCCCACTTCAATATTTTCACGATATGAGAAAACAGACACCGGAGATACCCGGTGGAAAAGTGTCGCATGAACTACATCGAGAACGAGGTACTTGGTCCGCGGATTCGAGGGGGTTAGTTGCAACGTCTTCAATTCCTACGAGTGCCAGGGTGTCTGGAGCAAGTGTCGTGAGTTACCAACTATCTCTTGGCCGACTACCAGCCGTGTTCAACGTCCGTTCTGTGGTCAGCTCTGGGTCACTGTTTCCAAAATAATTCCTGGCGGCTACCTAACTATTGTATACGTTTCTAGGATTCCCTTCCGATCGCAACTACTTCCTGGGATGGTCGGTGTTCAGCCCAGATCAGTTGCAGGAAATAATCTATCACCCGGGGGCTTCCTTTCGGCGATACCTTCCTAGAACACACTCTACCGTGATGAAATTGGGGCTTAGAAGAATTTCCACATTCGGCAAGGCAATCCGACCACAGGGAGATTCTAGGGGGAATTCTTACAACGGAAGAACCCATCTTTCACGGAAGAAAGAATTACAGCAATAACAAGAAGCGCAAAGATATCGGGGGAGGAGTTCCAGCGACTGAATAGAACAACGCGAATGAGAACAAAGAGGAATTCCGGCAGTTTGCTGCGAAGTATAGAGATAGAATACCATTCGTACCAAAGATAACGATTTTCTTCTGTCAACTCGGAAATATCAAATACAGGTAACCTTTGTACAGAACGGAACACAGATCTCAAAAATATACCGTGATGTACAAAACATAAATACAAATAATAAGGACAATACCAGAAAATAACACAATTTACGCTGTTATATATATTACACGTGAACGTTCATTTACATTGCGACAAAATAGAATTATTTTTGATAAAATAGCAAAAGATTGGACCGTGAGACTATGTTTACATCTCTGTAGAGACCAATATTTTAAATTTCTGACGGTATCGTGCTCACCCTCGCCAACAGATGGATTCCTGTTTGAAGGAGGTTCGCAAGTCCTGGATAAAAAGCCCCTGCTTCCTATATATTGTAATTTCTAGGATGAAATCAAAGCATTTATCGCGTAGAGAAGTAACCATATTCAGTTGTACAGTAATAGAGATATGAAATTTACTATAGGTGAAATATTGACACTTTTGCGAATATAGAAAGAAGAGGTTTGAACACTTCCTTATGAGTTACAATACTTTAAAAGCGTTCTATCCTGTTCCGGATTTGAGACTGACTGCTCCAAGAAACAGCAGGTCCTTTTAAACACAAAAACCCCTTGATGCCTGCATAGTATCGAAGGTCCTTGAAGTCTAATCGTTGGTATTGGCCTGCAACCTCTAGCAGGTCTGTCATCATCGTTGCATGACCGTAGTTAATTTACAATATATATAAAATTCACAGAACCTCTCTAAAATAGGGTCTGGTAGCTAGCCTTGATGAGTCCACTAGCAGACCCAGGACGAAACGCATCCCTTCCTTGCGTCCTTCTACCTGCTATCATAGCAAAATGTCAATCAAAGTACTAATTGGCAGCATCGTAGAAACCACGAGACTAAACGTACCCCACAGGGGGGACCTCGACAGGTCAACTAGCGGGCCCAGGACGAAGCGCATCCCTTCCTTTTCCTTTCATCCCTTACAATACCTCCGCCATATCCCAGGATACCTTGTGGGGAAGACCCCCACAAATTTATAACATATTTAAAATTTAAAAATGAAATATATGTGGGATTAGAATAAGTACGGCCTTGGAAGAATGGCAAGTGTGTCTGGACCCAGAACGAAAGAGACCGCGCGCAAAAGGATCGATTTCAATGAATGTTTATGTCAGAGTGAAAGATTAGAGATGCGTGCAGAGTGTTTGAAGTACCACGCCCTCCGAAGTTGCGTAGAAAAGAAGTATGATTGCAAAGGAAAGCCTGGGTACGGAAAAGGACAGAGCGAATGCTTAAATAAGGGTGTAAGGGCGAAGGCAGCATCAGTCCCTCACGGTCCTCGAAATAGTGTCTAGGCGGTAAAAATCGAGCGTACCCATAGCGGGTCTTCAGTTTCGTAGCCAATAAGCATAAGTTTATTGTATTTCAAGAAGCAGTAAAACAACATTACTTTAGCCCATCCACCCACCCCGATCCTACATATATGATTTAAAGGATCGCAAAAATTACAGAAATTAAGATGTCTGTTAAACTCTGAACGAAATTCGCTTTAAAATCGTGGATACTAATCACCAAACTTCTGAAAAGATGCTAAACTAGTCGAACAGCGTATCCAAATTCGCAATGGCTGCCAGATGCCGAGAAATTGCAGCTGTTTCTATAAGCGACGGAAAAATACGGGTCTAATCTCGATGGGTGCCGCGTCGCATATTAATCCACAATTATCCCGCGTGTACCACCTTTTCCCTGATTCAGGGTTTCCTCGCGTTAGAAACTTCGCAAATTACCCCCGCAATCCTGCCGCGAAGCAGCCCCGCGTTTACTGTGCTCAACTATTTTCTTTATCTACGCCCCAAGGAACAGAATCGTAAACAAGAAGAGACTCGCGGAAGGGAAGACGTTGCTAACATACTTAAGCGCAAATGAATCGCTCTGCGCGAGAAACAACCCGATTCCCGGAAACTCCTCCGGTTCGCGTTCCCCTAAGAAGCTTCGAGCGTTACACGATCTCGACTTCCGGCCGAATTAAACGATCCCGCGGCTCCACTCTCGGATTACTATCATTGTCCGGGATGTGTTGGCGAGAATTTTTATACCATTCCCGAAGCGTAATATCGAATTAATTCCGGGGATGTTTCCGGGTTTTCACTCGGTGAAAGAGGGTTCGAGTTTATTAAGAGCGGTATATACCGCGTTACGGAAGTTCGCCGGAGAAAAATCAATGAGCTGCTCCCGAAGAGATTCCCGAGATCGAGATTCCTCGGATCGGACTGCGAGAAGTTCGAAAGCGATTTCTCAGCGTGATAATGTTAGACATTCTTTCGCGTGATTTAATCCTCTATAACGCCGTGTGATTTCGAAATTACATATCGTATCGTAGGATACCAAAACAGGTTTTATTTCGTCTTCAGCTTACAGAAATAACGTGTACGTGTTCCTTCTTTTATCGAAGGAATATTGGGTCTGCGCGAACAGTTTGAAACACCGGAAACGGACAGAGCAAAATGAACAGAGCGAAACGAGCACCGAACGCGGAAACTGATTAAACGAAAGAAAATAATACCGAAATAACGTAACTTTAACACACGGGAAACACGATTTTATTCGTCTCTCTCTGACACCGAACGACTCACGGTTGTGCCGGTCGCAAATTGTTTTCACGAGGATTCTTCGAGGCTTCTTCACTCGAGACTCTCCCTGTGTCGAGGGTCCTGTTTTTGTGTCCTCTGCAGAGCTAGATAACGTGCTTTTATCAATTGCTAATTGGCTGATACGATTCAGTCGATTAGCGATTTGCTCTGGTAAAAAGTACCTCATTTTGCCGATTCGTGATTGGCACTTCCTGTGACGATTACCATTTCGTTGACCTGCGATTCACTTTACCGTAAAGGCCATGCAACTCACCTACCTTGTTTTTAAAAATAACCTTCCATAATGGTATTAATCGATTTTCAATTTTGTTCCTAAAATAATACCCTAGGTTGACATTAGTCGATTTTCGATTTGTTTTTCTAAAAATAGCATCCCAAGATATTTATTAAATTTCGATTTGATTTGTTATTACTATATTTATGTTGATTTATTCGAGAGTATGGCGATCATCGTTCTCGCGTAGGGCCCTGCTAGGTAGTATTACCGACACGTGGTGTGTGCTTCCCCATCACACCGGGGGGAACTTGCGAAGGTGTGCTCCGCTAGGGCGCCCTGGCAATTAAGTCGACTCGCGAAGTCCAGGGCGCTCCAATGTCGCGGTAGGACGGCCATCGTGGGGGTTTTATTGGGCTAGAATCCCACATAACCGGGCATCTTTCGAAGATTTCCTCCACGTAAAAAAAAAAATAAAGAAAAAGGTAGCATTATCAATAAGTTCACTAGCAGGCCCAGGACTAAACGCATTCCTTCTTTTCCTTTCATCCCTCCCAGCACTACTGCAACACAGGGGGTACCTGAGCCCAACATCAGCTACAATGGGGAGGCCCTTCATAAGAGAATTACCAGGTGACGAATTTTGAACTGAAGATTGGAAGGGTAAGAAAATAACGTACCTTATCGGTCGTTGACAGACGGACCTCAGCGGTCACCAACCAACGTTGACAAACCGATCACTATAACTCTGTGCTCGCGTAGACTATTGATCGTTCCATAAAGGATCGAGGGCGAAGAGCCCCAAAAGGGCGAAGCCTTCTCGCATGAGAAATCATCGGTAGTTCTTAAAAGACCCTCGAGATCACGGTGTGAAATAAATCTTTTTCCGGAGAAGACGCTTTTGGGTTTTTGATCCTTAGTCCTTGCTTACTATAGTCTCATGCTTACTATAGTCCTTATAGAAGTAATTACGGTATCGGTTTTATAATTATTTTCGAATCTATATTAGCGCTATATCGATCCTTCAGTGGTTCTATATAAGCTCGAAATCAATATTATATCAGTTTTACTCGGTTCTATATCGATTCGACATCGGTTTCATAATGCTCCAGTTCAATTTTATTTTTGCTGTAATTCGGTTTTAGATCGATTCCATGTTGCTTTTATATCGGTTCTACATTGGTCCCAGACCTGTTTTATATACGTCCTTTAACCGTTACTTTCCGATTCCATATTGGTTTCCAAACTGGTCTAGATTCGATACTATCGACTTAGCAATAATCAAAATTATCACATACCACTATCTCGCAGTATTATAGTTCTTAAACCGACCATTGTTTGCAGTTTCACTTATAAACCTAATATAAGACTGTCACGTCTTCAGTACACATAAATCATTAAAGAGTTTCAGAATTTCAAAAGAATATTCCAATCCAAGTAGATCTAAGAAATAAAAGTCACAGTAATCCATAAAATCCATAAAATCCATAAAATATCAATTTTCAAGGCTTCGAATCTGCAAACAATGTAACATTCCAAAGAATTTCCTTTTTAGAATTCCGAAGAATGTCAAAATACCCCCAAAAATGGTGAAAGTAACGCGTGACTTGCATGTACCAGGGGAAAATTACAGCCCCAAACGAAATGGCGACCAGTTTGATTTTCGCGGCTGATTATCAAAGAACAGTCACCGATAAAAGGTAGATCGAGGAGCGTATAAGAGATCAGTATTCCATGAAAAGAGTATTTTATCGATCGGAGAAGAATAAAATAGAATTCGCCACCGAGTCTTACAACCACAGTTATTTTGCCACCCATCTCAGAATTCTAATTGTCACTGCTCGAATTAAAATTAAAATTCCTCGATTTTAATAAAATCCGAGAACAAATAATCCCAACACCGAGTATTATCGTCCCTATTGGGATTATGGGTTCTAATAGTAAAATAACCACTATAAAATATATATTCTCCGTTGAAATGTTTTATTTCTCAAGGAAGGTATATGTTTCCTCTAGTGCTTCTCTTGAGAAATTGACCGACTTCTCTAAGACACATCTGCAACTGTACCCGACTGCTGAGAGAGTGTCAAAAGAATACGTGACCCCCAATTCTCATGAAATATTTATGCAAACATTCGATCTAGGAATTAATATCATCTAAACAATTTATTCGCATCTTATCTCTTAGATTGATTTTTATCTACAACTAAACTTATCTTTCCAACAGCTTCTCGATAAAATAAATAGCGTAGTTTCCAATCTGTCTAATTCACCAGCAGCAAAAATCCCAGCAACCCTTCCTCGATCGCTCGAAAACGAACATGGCGGGCTCAGCGTGCACCGTGCATTTCAATTTTAACCTGTCACGGTATTAATTCGCCGGTGAGCTGTAACTTCCACTAACTAATATGATTCGATCTAAATCGATCCGGAATCCAATTTATCGCGTTGGCAGTTTGCACGTGTGCACGAACGTCGCGACGCGCTGGTAACGAAAATAGAAAATGGAAAGAAAACGCGGAAAAATGGGGAAAACGAAAGGAAAGGAAGGAAAAGAAAGGAAGAGGAAAACGGACAACGCGTGTGCGTTGCTGCGTGTGCGTATCGTTGGCTGTTATTTACACGGAACAGTTTTCACGACAATTGTAGCAATCGTGTCGGCCGCGAGACGCGTCATACGTCGAAACGAAACTCGTCTGTTTATTTACATACGGCTGCACACGCGCCGCGTTCACGCACACGCGTGTCCGCTGTGTACACGCGGCCGGTATTTAAATTTGCCGCGCTCGCGCGCACGGGAATATAACATTTGCGGCCGAAATGGAACAACGAACAAGGGAAAAAGAGACGGCCACATCGCGGAAAAACGCGACGCGACTTCATCCGGCTGGATTTCCATGCGTCGAGGATGTACGTCCGGGTACACTCGAACCCTTCAAAATTCAGTGCTCCGAAATGCGCTCGGGACACTTGAACCCCGTCCACGGGGATATTCGCCGGGGATGAAAAAGTATCAGGACGTCTCGAAATCGTCTCAAACGTTGTTTCCACGGGTAAATTCGGTTGGACGAATGGGAAAAGTGAATTTGGAAAATTCCATGCACGGTCTCGTTAAATAAAGCACTCGTCCGTGGGATCCTAGGATATTTAATTCGCTTCGACAACGTTAATTTCGTTTCAAAGGAAGCGTGAAACGAGCGAAGATTATAGGAGAAGATTTGAAGCGGTATCTTTGATACGTCCCATACGAGTACTGGGTCGAGCTGCGACATAAACGATTGAAAGTATCGGGAAAAATATATGTTTTTCCTCTCAGAGGAGAATTGCCATGCAAAGCGACATGGGTTCGCAGAGATGACTGCTTTGCTCGCTGTGTATTAAAATGTACGGCCATTTTAAGTAGTACCAGTTCTAATTTGCCCCGTTTTTCATTAGAGCTTTCATAAGAACGGGGATCGAGTTTTCCCTGATTTCGTTCTAAATTCTGTTTCCCTGTGTACTTTTTCACCGATATCGATGTGATTTTATTGGTGGACGTGTGTATTCTTTCATGGAGGAAGTGTTGTATCTTTTCACGCGTTTTGTACTTTTTTACAACACTCGAAATTAGGAAGAGACTCGAGTTCGTGGTATCCAAGAAAATAAACCCTTGTAACGTTGATAAAGTTCGAAAATGGAGAAGAAACGCGACATTTGATTAAAATATTAATTTATTTATAAATGCTCTATTTAATATTCGCACACCGCGGTACTTGCAGAATTATGGCTCCATATATTTATTTGAAATCACTATGTCGACGTTCCTAAACTGTAATACAAAATAATTAATTTTATATATTTGTAGACTATACTAAACTATACAATAATATACTATATAAACTATACAAATAAACTAGATATGTGCTTCAAATTATTACATACCAGGATCGTCGACATAATTATTTCAAATTAATATATAGAGCTATAATTCTGCAAGTATCACAGTGTTCGAATATTCAATCGATATTTTAATCAATCGTTACATTTCTTTTCCATTTTCGAACTTCATCAACGTTACTAGGATCTATTGTCTTGGATACCACGAACTCCAGTCTCTTCCTAATTTCAAGTGTTACAAAACTGCACGAAACGCTTAAATAGATATAACATTCAGATGGACAATTGGAATTTCCTTGCTGAATTATGTTTATTGCTCGCTGGTGTGTCTCATAGATGCGATTCGAAGTGAACAGAGGTACAATTACTCAATTCAATAATTATTTTTAATTTAAAGAATTATGGCCCTATATATAGTTATTTGAAATAATTTTATCGACATTCTGTTCCTATTATGTAATAACTTGAAGCACCTATTCCAGTTTACAAATATATCAAATTAATTACTTTGTATTACAGACCAGGAATGTCGACACAATTATTTCAAATAAATATATAGATTCTGCAAGTATCGCGGTGTCTGAACATTAAATCACGTAATTCTACATCTGTCACTTCGAATAGCGCCTATGAGACACCCCATCGAGCAATAAACATAATTCAACAAAAAAAACTCCAATGTCCATCAGGATGTTATATCTTTTTACTCGTTTCGTGCGGTTTTGTAACACTCGAAAATAGGAAAAGACTCGGGTTCGCGATATCCAAGACAATAGACCCTAGTAACGTCGATGAAGTTCGAAAATGGAGAAGAAACGCAACGTTTGATTAAAATATCAATTTATCTACAGTTACTCGGTTTAATATTTGGACACCGAGGTATTTGCAGAATTATGGCTCTATATATTTATTTGAAATAAATGTGTCAGTAATATAAAGCAATTAATTTTATATATTTGTAAACTGGAATATGTACTTCGAATTATTATTGTATATACCAGCAATGTCGACGCAATTGTTGCAAATAAATATATACAGCCATAATTCTGCAAATATCACGGTTTCTGAATATTAAATCACGTAATTCTACATTTGTCACTTCGAATAGCGCCTATGAGACACCCCATCGAGCAATAAACATAATTCAACAAAGAAACTCCAATTGTCCATCAGGATGTCCGCCATCCGAGGACACGACGGTCCAAGTTTATCGTTGGTCCGGTCTAACTGCTGCTAAGACTATTCCTAAGGCTGTTATCTGTATAAGCTGTTTACGAGTGTACAACCCTATTCTATCTTCAGCTAACCAAACGCGCAACAACGAGCTTACACGGTAAACGCTAATACCTCGTACTCGAGCACCTAACCCTAACCCTAATCGAATGTCAGGAAAAATCTCCAGAACGAAATTCCACGATACAGCATTACGGCTCTATGAAACTGTTGGAATGCTAATGACATAAATCGAGATATCTCGCATATAACGTCGATATTAAAATGTTTTTTGATTAATACATACTCATGTATGATTGTGTACGTATCGGTCGCCAACCAAAGTCTATTGTTCTAACGAGTCAATCTCTAAGCAATCGTTGTAAAGCGCACACCGAGCGAGCACCAAATATTAAAGCGTTGCCTTTCTACAATCAGTGTCCCTTCCTTTTTAACTCCACTGCCACACCAAATTCCATCAGAAACAGAGGAAAATCCGAAAATCTGAACGTCGGGCAAGCCTTTTTCCAGCGGACCAACCGCTCGATCAATATTTTCTCCTCATTTTTTGCTCGTCTCGCGAATCAATTAACCACCCTCGTCCCATCCTTCCCGCCGCAACACGATAAATTACCAGCGACAGACTCGAATATATCGCGCGGCGAGATTTGGCTATAACGAGCGAAACGACTGGCTTCGAAACTTGAAAGGCTGGATAACCGCTTCTGTCGGTGAAATGTGAAGATGAGTGGCCGGCCACCCTATTTCTACTACTACTACTGATTGCGCGCCGTTCCGGCTATGGCCAATGTTCCCCTAGTGTTCACTGGGAATACGGACGGAACGGTGGGCGTGGAACATAAATTCCTAACGTATCGATACTTCGAAGGGTTCCAGGCATTTTCTTTCGCCGTTCGTTTTCTCATTGTCCACCGGGCTCCCTTTATCGCGTGATCCTTGATCTTTCGAGAGGATCCATTCGCTATCCGGAGCAATCGCTTCGTCCAGCCCATCGGCCATCCATGGCGTTAATTAGATGGTTTCATTCAATTTGCTGCCAATTCCGCGTGTATTTATCGATCACCGGCGGCCGGTTTCGTGAAAGGGTCCACGCGTCAATTCGAGCAATAGCGAAAGGGGAGAATGAAAAGAACGTCGTTCCACGAAGCTGTTCGAGCTCTCGTCAACGGGGTTGATCCTTGCGCGATAGGCAAAGACCGGTTTCGAGCACCGGTTCTGGAAAAATGGAAAATATTCCCGAGCTTCCATGTTTCCAATGGGTATAGAGTTTTCGAACGCTGAGTTATCAAGCTGGCGAACAAATGAAGTGCCAGTACTGGAAAACGTAAAGGCAAGAGATCTCGTGATAATCTCCATATTTATTTAAAATTCGAAGAAACTTAATCAACAAGTGATCCGTATTCGTAGATTACTTCATTACGATGGAGAATGGAAATATCGAATTACTCGTTTCTAGCACAAAATATGCAACGAGGTACACACCTTCGAATGAAAGGTATCGTAGGATATCAAAAGAAATCGCGAATCGGCTATTGCCAACAGAAACAAATTGTAAACCGATCGATATCTTCTAGAAGCAAATGGAAAAGTTATTCTACATAACAAAATTAAGTTGCGTGGCTCCCCTACGGGGTGGTGAAGCGTAGGTTAAGAAAAGCGTAAAAGCGTGGTCCTTGACAACCAAAACAGAGTCCTTAGAAATCGATTGTGACCAGCACAAGCGTGAGTCGCTTGGTACTGGAAAGATAGTTAAAACAGTGTATCTTTGTGTGTTTTCATTTCGTGAACTTGGTATTCTTTCCTAAATTAAATCAGTTTACGAGTTTCGAGTTTGTGTTATCGTGTTCTTGTCCTTTCGTCAATTTTCGGTGTCTCAAGACCAGTTTTCGCTATCCTACAATATAAAATGTAAAAATTATTCGCCGGTATCTCATGGTCGGAAATCGTGGTCGAAGAAGGAAAGGCAGCATACGTTAATAAATTACAGCGAGAGTTATGAAAGTTGAGGTTTTCGGGCGAATATCCCTATTTTTAGGGATTACACCCGAAAGCCTGAGCCTTGATAACAACGCGATAGCGGGTCGTGATACCTCGACTCACAAATTGAACCATGTTCGTTTGCTCTAAATAGTCCGGGAAGAGCAGGAAGCGTCGTGAACGGTGGTCCGGGATATTTCACGAGTCCCTTTTACATGCCGATATTAAACCTGGGACACTCGTTAAACAGATAACGAAATTGGTCGCTTTATCTTCGCTCGCTATAACCGGGATACTTAACGATCGCGAATCAGCCGCGTGCAATTAGCCCGAAAGGATGGAACCAGGCATGTTCGTGTTTTTCTATTCAATTCTAACTACTCGTTCAACCTGGCGACTCTTATCGTTCTTTACCGCGTCCTATCTGCTAGTTAATTTCCATATTAACGTACTCCGGCCGGCCGTTAATTACCGCATTCGAATATCACACGGCTAATTAGTAAACTTTAAATGATCCCGCGGATTTAATCGACTATAAATTTTTAACTTTCAACGCGTGCTCGACTCGTCGCGATTATAGATTTCGGCTGATCGTTGGATCAATGCGAACCGTGCCAACGGGTATTCAACGACGTCGACCACCACGGGAAAATAAGCCTGCTCTGTTTCTTCCTCACCTAGCCTCTGTTCCGTTCCCGTTAAAATTAAACGGACCACTCGTTCCCCGTTCCAACGACGAGAGAGAACATTCGGTCGTTGAGTAATTAGTTCTTTAAGATCCCCTCTATTTTACGGCGGGACAATGAAGAGACTCGGCTTAATTGAAAGTTGCGATGATTGATGGACATCCGGACAATTTTTCGAGAGAACTTCCGCAACTCGCCTGCGTCGTTGCATCAAAAAATCGTTCGAGGAGGGCCATTCTTTACGTGGCGAGGAAGATGAGAGATTGACCGAGCTTCGAAACTTTCTTCCTCCAGCTTCCTAGAGTTTTTCGATAAATTAGATAACGCTATGTTCTCCGAGTCTCCTTTCGTGGATGAAAATTTGATTCCTCGCGTCTATTCGGGGCTTGTTTCCTCGACGATTTGATTTATCGCGAGACGAGGTTACGTTTCAGAGGATTCGGTGAAACCGGGGATATTACGATGATTATCTGGATATTCGACACCACGAGGGCATAATTTTCCAGATGTTGCGTGTTTACGAGACCAGTTTGCGTAAAATAAAGTGGAAAGAATATCGAGACGTACGTTGAAAAGGCACTACACACGCTAGGGAACAATTAACTACTTCCCCTACGCTAATTGATCTACCACCCAGTCGATAGCGGTTAATTGCAAACTGTACGGTTCTAAACTTTCGACTAATTGATTTAACAAGTTGCCTCGAAAGGTGGACAATCATCTACACATTCCAACTCCGACAGAACTTCAAAATCAATGACTTTGAACTTTCCCATTCGGGCATGGTCAGACACACGCAAAGAGAACAGAATAGTTTGTTTCTAAAGTGCCTTAAATTTGGCTTAACGTTCGAATGGAAATTACCTCGCGTTAATTATTCTATGTTGCGCGTGTATGCTCGTTGGAAATATTGGAAATATGCTTCGAGAGATTGTTTGCTAAAGAAATATCAATTTCCTTAAAATTTTACCATTTTTTCCACCATTGTAAGAAATTATACAGGGTGAACTACTTAACACTGTTATTCGAAATTACTTATAAAATGATCGTACAATTATGAACGGTATAGTTCATTATATAGTTAATTATTTCAATATTATATTCCCTGATATCAAATAAGAGTTATTTAGAAAATGGTTCACGAGTAATTTCAGCTAACAAAGTTAAATAGCGATTTTAGATATCATACCTAATTTTTCCATAGTATTTAATTCCACCATGTTAGCTCCACGTGTAATGTGAAGTATGTACAGCAAGTAAAGAAGCAACGTACCTGAAACAAAAAGGAGAATTATATTATTAATTCCTGGACACTATAAAAAGAAGCATTTTTGATAGAATTTTAGTCGGTACGTTAATATTAAAGTTATCACAGTCAATTAACCCCTTGCCCTATGATTTAAGTACCGATGGCGCGTGCCATAATCAATAACAGAGTCGGTCACACGTTGAGAACATAATTGCGAAGAATAACACGCGACTAAGACAGAAAGACATCGACGACAATTGACCACGAGCATGGCTAACAAAAATAATAGTTAAACGTTGCAGAAGCACGTTTAAATTATTAGTTTCTAAGGCTCTCTCTCTCAATCACTCGACCCAGTCATAAATATGTCACCCGTTCTCACGCACTCCAGGTATTGTCTTAAACGCCTAAGTCAAAGCCACCCCACATACACATATCCATACAAATCCACTGCCCAGTTATGTTAACAAAATTATAACATGCATTCGTCGCGAAAAAATCTACGAATTGGGGCAACGAGAGTAATAACGCCGACTATAGTACTTTCCAGCAGAATACTATGAAAATGGCCATTTAATCCACAGTAGATTCCGCGTTGAAATTTACTTTAAGCCAAACCGGCAATTCTTTTCAAGCCGTTAACCTCGCCCAATATATTTATCATTCTCAAAGAGGAACTTCACACGTTCCCAGCGCTGAAAAACGGAACCATCGTTTCGCTAGCATTTACTTCGTTACTGCCCTCGGTAAATTGTTCCAGTCGATTACTTCCATCACCGTCCATCATTTCCTAGCCCCGGCGCAGCGGCGCGGAATTTAAAAGAAGACAAACGAAGGGTGAGAGGAGAAATCAAGATTTCCAACTTCGTAGCCGAGCAACTTCGACCGGTCCATGGCAAATCTTCTCCCATAGAACTGCGGCCGGGTGGAAAGGGTGAAGACTTCGGTTTCATATCGGTCGGTGGAAGTTGCGGCGTTAAAATTTCAACGAGTCTCGCCGTTTCGGGGCGTGCTAACGCACACACTCGCGCGTATACACAGGTGCGAACGGACACAGACGCGCTCGGAACCCGTCAGCGAAAAAGTTCTACTTCTATAAGCGGAGAGCCGCTGGAATACGTACGGAGACGCGGAAAGAAACGAAAAAGGGAGAGAGAGAGAGAGAGAGAGAGAAAGGGAGAGAGAGAATCACGATGCAGCTCGAGAGGGATACGCTCTTATAAGAGGTATCGGTAAAAGTAAAGGTAACGATGTAACAAGTCTTTTACGTGGACCTAATTCGAACCACGCTAAACCGATAGCTTACACCTTGATCAGGGTGCCGCGCGCGCGAGCACGCTAGCG
Organism: Eufriesea mexicana; assembly: GCF_001483705.2. Taxonomy (NCBI): domain Eukaryota; kingdom Metazoa; phylum Arthropoda; class Insecta; order Hymenoptera; family Apidae; genus Eufriesea; species Eufriesea mexicana. The sequence goes on along the minus strand of NW_016909027.1, from coordinate 351,780 downwards.
CCCATCCGCACCCACAGGATCGAGAGGGTGAAATGGGTGGAGAGGGTAGGCGAGAAGCAGCGTTGTTCCTAAGTGGGCGGAGTGCCCCGAGCGATTCAGAATTGAGTTCGTGTCTTGAGTCTCAACCGACTAAGAATCTACCCTGGGGCCTGAACTTCTACGCGTAAAACCAGGGATACATATGTGGCTGCGATTCGACCTAGCTTCGCGGAACGGACCTACGGTGTTTCCAGCTTTCGTCATTTGACTATTCGTGATGCCGAGTTTTCAATTTCCCAATTTTCCAATTTTCCAATTTTCGTATTCCTATCTTGGGAAATAATTACGGCGATAATTGAACGTTATTGTTTTATGCGGTGTTTCGAGCTTTCGTCGTTTGACAATTGGTGATGCCCAGTTTTCAATTTTCCAATTTTCCAATTTTCCAATTTTTGTATTCGTATCGTAGGTAATAATTACGACGATAATTGAACATTATTGTTTTATACGGTGTTTCGTGCTTTCGTCGTTTGACAATTGGTGATGCCCAGTTTTCAATTTTCCAATTTTCCAATTTTCTAATTTTTGTATTCGTATCGTAGGTAATAATTACGACGATAATTGAACATTATTGTTTTATACGGTGTTTCGTGCTTTTGTCGTTTGACTATAGGTGATTCCCAGTTTTCAATTTCCCAATTTCCCAATTTTCCAATTTTCGTATTCCTATCTTAGGTACTAATTAGAGCGATAATTGAACGTTATTGTTTTATAACTCCAAGAAATATTGATGCCTCAGTGAAGAGATAAGGGAATTACCTTGAGTAAAATTTAGGAAGCTTTAAATTTTAAGTATCTATTTCACCGCTTCTGTTTTATAAGTTAAATTTCGTAGAATATAGATTACGTTTGTATTGCAGTGGGAAATTTCAACAATCTTCGAATTTTGTTCAGATTTTCACGTATGAATAACGGAGAAGACAAAGTAAAAAAGAAGACAGATATTAAAAAATTAATTACACGTATATAATAACAAAATCGCGAAGTCATGTAAAGAAAGTGATAACGTCGTGTGTAGAATTTTTAGAGAAAATGACGCAGAAAATAAATTAAATCAAATTATAATAAATTAAATATCACGTTCCTATATAGTCCCGATAGATATATAGTATTTTAGTATTTTATTTCCAATTTCTAGACGGGAAAAATAGCACAAAATAAAGAATGAAAGTTACAGCCCTTTCTGTCCCTTCTAATCCAAAAAGAGCACCCATAATCGGCCGGGATTAGATGGCGGGAGGTTAATCCATTTTCAAAGTTCTCTATTATGGAGTTGCCGGGAAAAGCATAACAAGATAGCGAACTAAGTTACGCTGTTACGAGAATATCGTTTTAAAAATCGCGGATTATTAATTTAGCCGGTGAAAATGTTCGTAAGAGAACGACCCGTAATAAGCAGTTGCCTAAAATAACGAACATTCCCCGCGAGCAACTTACAAGACTCGATACATCTTACAAAAGCCTAGATTGCATTATCAGCTACATTACGTTATCCGGGGCTTAATATACTTTAATATAAATTACTTAACCGGCGAGTGATTAGAATTTCCTGAATTCCCGTCGCGTTTCTCCAGTTTCGAGGAAGCTTCCTGCACGGTTGAAATTAACATAACGGAACACGTACTCCCGCGATGACGTTTCTCCTCTGTTTCGAACTTTTACTATAACGATAGCTCGACGTCAGAATTCGAAAGTCAAAAATTAAATTTCACCCAGCGAAGTCTACCAATTGCGGTCCAACTACTTGCAACCATAGATGGAATTTGCATCGTTTGCGGTTCGCTGGCAGACAAAGCAGTTGCCACCTGCTGTTGCTGGTGGAATAAGTGCAGCTTGCGGTTGCATGCCACTCGTTCTCGTCTCGCATCAACTTCAAATTGCCAGAAATTATAACGCAGCGAACTTCCGAAGTTACACACGCTATCCCTGATGCTTCCTTCCTCGAGCTACTCAAGATCATTCACGATTCAACCCTCCCTCCGAATTTTTACACCGTCGATATTCACGTCGGGAATACTCGCCGTGAAAAAATCCTAGGTTCTAGATTAACGACGAATATACCCTAGGGTGGATAAATACAAATTCGCTTTTACTATGTGGGGGGTCCTCTCCCACGGTTATTGTTAGTCGGCTGATCAGCAGGTATCCTCGATGTGGGAGGGTGGTGCTAGAAGGGATGAAAGGAAAAGAAAGGGATGCGCTTCGTCCTGGGCCTGCTAATTGACCTATAAGGGTCCCTCCCACGGGGTTCGGTTACTTGTTTTGTGGTTCCTACAATGCTGCCAATTAGTACTCTAATGGCCATTTTGCTATGATAGGTAGCAGGTAGAAGGACGCAAGAAAGGGATACGTTTCGTCCTGGGTGTATTAGTAGATTCACCAATAAGGCTACCTAGTAGGCCCTACTACTACCTAGTATCTTAGACGGGGGTGCTATTGGAAAGCTTGGAAATTGTATATATAAATAGAAAACGTAAGGTTTTTACCGAGGACTTATGAAAAAGTCCTCAACTCTCCTTCAAGTGGGAATCCGTCTATTGGCGAGGGTGAGAATGATACCACTATATATATTTATTACTATAGCTAAATGAAATTAAGTGTAAAATATAAACTAAAATACTGGATAACTGATAACTGATCTATGATTACTTAACTGATCGACACTCTCGCGAAAACTCCTGCTAAAAACTTCATAAAGGGGTGTCTCAAGACAGCCCTTGCACCTTTACTTAAACCTAGCAGAAAATTTGGAAATTGTATATATAGGAAACGAAGGGTTGTCCATCTATTAGTGAGGACGAGAATGATGCCGTCACATGTATTTATTAGAAGCTAAATGAGATTAGGTGTAAAGTATAAATTACAAGACTAGACTGATAACTGATCTATGGTTATACATCCGACCAATACTCTCGTGTCACCTCTCGCTAAAAACTTCGTAAAGGGGTGTCTCAAGACAGTCCTTGCACCCTTACTTAAACCTAGCAAAAGATTTGGAAATTGTATATATAGGAAACGAAGGGTTTTTCGTCTACTGACGAGGGTGAGAATGATGCTGCCACAACTACTTGCAGTAAAATTGAAAGGTAATCGAATAGGCAGATGCACGAAGGATGAACTTAACAGGAAAAGGTCCTGCCAAAATCGCAAATCCTCAACTACCCCTCGTGTCCATTAAGCACACTCAAAAATCGTCCCTTTACCTCAGCGGATCGCTTCCATCAGAATTGAAAATTCATCGTAGCACGTTTTTCTGCTCCTCTGGAACCCTTGGCCAGACCTCTATCTATCCGTACGAAAACCGAGGGATCAAAGCCACGCATCCAATTTGCCGGCAAGTCGGGTCAGCGCGACTGGATCATTTATATCAAATTCCGTGGTCAGACACGATCTTTCGGGGCTGATGAACGCGGTCTGCCGGCAGGTCGTCACTGCGAAGATCATCGCACTGATATTGGGGCGGGAACGGTGAAATTGCCGCGTCTCTGTCCGTGTGCCACGTTTCGATGGCCGCTTCCAGGCTAAACGCGAGTCTAGCCCTCGGACTTTACCCTGCTAACGCGATGGATCCCGTTCCTATTTCGAATTCAGCACGAAGGGAGACTGCTACGCGAGAGTTGTCACCCCGCGAACCTTCCAACTTTGCACGAGCTTCTATCGCCGAGAATACCATCTCACGAATTTTTCCCGACTCCTGCATGCGCTACGACCTGGCGACTGCTGAGAAGGTAACTGCATCTAGCTCCGATGGGAAAGGGTGTTTAGGGGCTGCGAGAGGTGAAGGGATGGTTACTGTAGCGCTGCTTCGTCTCTTTGATCTTCCGCTTGGTATTGGCTTTGGAATCGTTGTGATTTTTGGAAAAGTTGACAAGCTATGGTCTTTTATTTCGTATTCTATAATGGAAGCCAGAGTTACCCTTAAAGGAAGAAAAATAATTGATTTTCTATTTCAATCGTGGCGCGACTCTCCTAGAATCTGTCAATTAATCTGTCATTACTACGAATGGCGAAAAATCGTTCTGCCTTGGAATTGGAATTCCTTCCATTTGAAATTGGTATTTACAAGTGAACTAGACGAGTTTAATTACCTCTTATTCTTCGTTCCTTGACCTTTGATACGAAGTCTAACTTCGCGAGCTACGTCTTGTACTTGGCTCATAAATACGCTAAATTGCGTAACTCTGATACCGAGGTAAGGTCAAAAACAAATAGCCGGTCCTTTGAGAACCAAGTTCATTGTGCACCTAGCTGTTTCATGAATAGATTCCACGCCGCGGAATAAATTTCGTCCAAGATATCTAGAGGCTCTATCTGGCGATAAATATTCCATAAACAGCGGCAAATTGAACGTAACAACGATAAAAATCTCGCTGCGAGGCAAACTCTTTCGTTGCTAGTAAATCAAGTCTATCGCTTATTAATAAACGGATAAACGGGAAATCTATAATTTAAATTCCAAGAACAGTGCTCGTTTAACGAAGGAGGAATATTTATCCGATCCTAGGAACGATAAACTTTTATTACGACTATTAATCACTCTACAAAATCCAGTCCAACGTGACGACAAAAGCACAAGCTTACATCTCAAAGTACAAACTTACCCTCTTCTCATAGGGCAGGCACAACCTTAACCGTTTGAGTGCCAAGCGGCCATTTTGCGCTTCTGTTTCGCTCGAAATGTGCCAGTGCTCTAGGCTGCCAAGCTTACAATCGCTGCACGCAAATTATGTTCTGTCAATACGCGATTTTACAGCTACCGTTCCGTTTCAAGTAAATTAAAATAAAATTGGAGTAATATTACACTTTGCAAGTGTTCACCTTTTTATTGTTATAAACAACGGATGCGACTACTTACACTCAGAAGGATGTCAGAACAACACTGAATTGAAAGAAGTACAACTGATCGCATATGGCAGAAAACAGCGCAATAGCGCTGTCTGGCACTTTTATCGGGGAATAAAATAAGCGCGAAAGCGCTTCTTGGCACTTTTGGACAGGGAAACGGCAAAGACCTGCGGCACTCAAAGGGTTAATGTCCTCCTCCTCCGCGATTGACCTGAACAACGTCAGAAACGATCACGATGTCACCGATCGGACAACGAGTCGACATCGTAGGGTATCGCGCTAAAAGGAATCGAAAAGGAAACATCGAACCCCCGCAACTGTCTACCAACAATTCTTCCTTCAATCTCCCATCGTTCCTTTCGATTTTACGTCCTTCATGATTTTATCGTTTCTATACGCCGCGACCTAAAACTTTTATCGCTCATTTCCTTCCAACCCTCTTTCCCTCCTCGTCCCTCTTTCGTCTATAAAATAGAAACGAAGAAAAAGGGGGATGAAAAGGAAAGAAGCGAGGGGAAAGAAATTTTGCGGAATTAGACGTGGTCGGAAAATTCGCGAGAACCCGTGGCAGGATCAGACGACCGCGTTCCCGGATGAACACTGCCCGAAACAGCTGTGAATCGATCACGAGGATAGGACGAGGCGTCGCGAAACGAAAACTGGTTAGAACGCGGACTGATCGAATTTCGCGCGACAGAATGGCGGCGCATTTTTGCCAGGACCAGGCTCCACGCTCGAGTCCGCTCTGCCATCGACTATTCCCTGCGCTCGGACGCGCCCGTGACAGCGTTAGTTTCATTTAAATCTTGAAATAATCGAATGACGGACGGCTGGGAAGCGAAGAGCCGGCAAACAAACGGCCGGTCGAGCGGATGTGCAACAACCGAAATTCGAAACGCGTGTCCTGATCGAAAGCTGTTTTATTCCTGCCGGAAATTACTCCAACTCCTCGCGCGGACCCAAGGAACAATGACGAGTCATTAAAAGCACGCGATGGTAAATTTATACGTTTCGTTTGCAGGGATATTCAGAATGCCTGTTTCCAGCCCCTGCGCTGATTGGCTCGCCACGCTCGATTCATTTCGAGCATATTAATTGGAATTTTGTTGCACGAGTTTCGGGCGATTTTATTGGCAGATCGGTGCCGGGGAAGAGGTACGAGACGCTGGAATAAAGGAGGGAGCCGGAGTTTAACGAGCAATTGCTCCCTTGGTATGCGAGTCCGGTGACCGGTGTAATAGTGCATGAGCAAATCCGATTTCGCGGGGTCATTTGAATTGCAATTTGAAGTTCGCGTTGTTAGGTGGTCGCGAGAAATGTAATAGCACGCGATAAGATAGGATAAGTATTAACAACCGTAATCGTGTACATTCTTGTTCCTTTCCTAAATAATTCTGCGGTTATACGTTTAATTCCTATCGCATTACGTTTAATGAATTTTTAAACGTGACCTTCAATAATAAATTTTAGACCAAGTGTGACAAACTTGTGCTTTATCTTGTAAAAGATAAACTCTTTTTCCAAAGGGACAGATGTTAAATAATTTAAAAATTATTAAATAATTATTAAATAATTACTAAATAATTTTATATTATGAACCAAGGAATAAGTTGAGGTTACATAAAAAAGAATTTACGTAATAAAACAAATTCTTTTGTTTCCTATGACAGCAATCATAGTGACACGTGTCGCGTATAGCTATCCACGCGATCAAAAATTCAATCACGAGCTCTCATCGTCCAGATTTCGCACTGCTCTATATTCAATATACCGGTGACCAAAGAGCCCTCTAGTTCCATCGATACTTCCCCTTTACGTTCACCAAGCTCTACGCAAGTTTCCGCGAAAGACGATTATTAAACCTCAACAAATTTGCCGGCGAATCGAGTTTCTGTTTTGCCGGGGATCCGTGCTCTCATTGGTGTTCATCGATTTCCTATGTTCATCCAACCTTATTGGCCATCGACGACCGCCACCGGTCATTCCGGTTGCTAAGAAGAAGATGGTGGCTAGGAAAAAAGGATATCGGCTCGATCTGCTCGACGATTCTTATCAACTTACTTTTATCGATGATGAAGGAGCTTATGCCGCGAGAGCAGTTCAAATATAAACCGAAATCGTTTCCTCCCTTTTGTCACCAGCGGAATCGAGCAGCATTTCACCCTCTTTTCCTTGCTCTCTGCTCGCTCGAGAGGTGGCATCTGAACCTGTTGTCACTCCTCGCTGTGCTCTTACCGAGTTTTCGTCGATTATAAAACACGATACTAGTAGAAGGGACTACGAGATCGAGGAATTTTTACACAATCGCGCCGTTGGTTTAACAAATAATTTAATCGACACGCGAATTGCATGAATTAGAAGCAACGTTGATAATTAAAAATAAATATCGCAGAATTAAAAACTGTATTTAATTCACGAATATCGAAATATACAATTTTTTTCGCAATACAAAACCGGGAATTAGGAGACAATCAACAGGACCAAACAACGAGAAGCTCGAGGCAAGAGTAACGTCGATTAAGAAAATTAAATATAAATATAAAATTGACTGATGTCCTAGTAATTTTCTCGTGGAATTCGATCACGAATTCGAAGAAAATTGTAAACGACAAGCTGTGGATTTCATTTTTTTCAAAAATGACAGGATATATAGAGAGAAATATAATATTCTATATAAAGAACTATACAGAGAATGAGATCTCTATAATATAGATATATATATAGAGAATTATAATTTCTAAATTCAAACGATCAACTCGCGAATATGACTCACCATACTGAAATTACAATTGTCGAGGATCTAACCCAGTTTTGTTGATCGACGACACTTTCCCAAATTTTTTCGCGAAATTCGATCACGAATTCGAAGAAAATTGTGAACGACAAACTGCAGATTTTATTTCTTCCAAAAATGACAGGATATATGTAGAAAAATATAATATTCTAATTTCTAAATTTCTAAATTCATACGAGCAACTCCCGGATATCAATCGCCATGGTGAAATTACAATTATCGAGGATCTAACCCAGTTTTGTTGATCGATGATACTTTTCCAAATTTTCTCGCGAAATTCGATCACGAATTCGAAGAAAATTGGTAAACGACAAGCTGCCTATTTTATTTTTTCCAAAAATTATAGAAGACAGAGAAATATGATATTCCCAATTTTCATACAAGCAACTCGCAGAGATCAATCGCCATGGTGAAATTATAATTGTCAGAGAATCTAACCCAGTTTTGTTGATCGATGATACTTTTCCAAACGACTGTTCCAAAAAATTCGCGTCGAGCATGCACGTAACCGTGACACGGTAGAACAGCAACAAATAACGCGTAAGTAGTTCGGGGGAGGCTAATAAATTTCGACCGGAGCAACGTGACGAAAGCAATTTCATTTGAAGTTTCCAGCTATTTTAATAGGAATTCCAGGAATTTGTTCCTATCCTGTACACCGAGTCCTGATCTACGCTACATTTAAGGCTGTGCTGTAGCCGCGCGCGACCGTGTTCTCGCTAAAACGATATATCGTCCTGATGCACTTTGCAGATTATAAGAGGATGAGTGTGTGTACGGTAAATACACGCGAAATTGTAGTTAACCCCGGATTAATACTCGCGATACATGCTCGGCGTGGTGGGAAAAGTAAACTCGTTATTTTCTACTTAAAAATTTACTACCGGTGCGATCGTAATAAATAAATATCGCCGCGAGAGGGTTGTCGGAGGGAGGAAAATTAAAGTTTAGAGTGGCAAATGAAGAACGATGTCGACAGAGGATTACACTCGATGTCGCCTTTCTCTCAAAACTGGAGGGCACGTGCACGTGCACGCAAATTTCTCTGTTCTCACAGGCAGAAGCGAGTGGAGAAAAATTATTCGCTTTATTAAGATCCAAACTTACACGGGTATGGTCTAAAAATTATTTCTGCTCCCTTTTAGAACTCTCTCGACCATTCTTCGTTGCAAGAAAATTTATAATTTTCAGGTATTCTGTAATTAAAATTCCAAGCTAATACTTTTTAATTGGGCCTATGTACCGTAACGTGTCTTGTGAGTTGCGAGTAAGTACATCTGTACACCTGAACAGCACTATTCTTTAACAAAAATCTATGAAATTAACATTTTCAATTACTAGGAATCTACAATACCAATTATACTTTTTCCTATTAGAAGACACTTAATAATAAACGAATTCAAACTTTACAAATAAAGCGTATAGCACGAAGGCAGCTGTGGATTGTTCTGTTGCCTCCTCTAAGTATGCCGAACCTTTCGAGATGCTGAGCACTTGGGTTGTGTAGTACAGAGCTGTTTTGTGCATGTACACTTTATTTCACCGATGATGGTTTGGATAATTGGAAATGACTATGGGGTTGAAAGAATGTCGAAAGTGTTTGAACTTAGAACAAAGGTAACCACGAGAGGATGGACTGGATGTGTATGACAGCCGAGTGCGATAGTACCAGGTCCATCGAGGTTACAGGAAAAAAGGCATGATTGGGAAGGTAAGCCTGAGTGTGAAAAAAGGACAGAATTAATGATTTAAATAAGGATGCAAAGGCACAGGCGAGTCAGTATGCCAGTCAGAGTGTGTAAGTCAGTCCAAGTCAGTCTAACAGTTCAGTCTAATTGTAAGACAGTCCATGAGTCAGTCCAAGAATGTCTAAAGTCTAAGAATTTTCAGTCAAAGACAGTTTGTTAAAGTCTAAAGTCAATTTATAAGATTTTAGAAAGAGTTCAGTTTAAGAAAGATCAGATGAGCGTGCCCATAACGAATCTCTCATGTTTCGTAGCGCTATTTATAAGCTTATTTTAATCAATTAAGAAGCCAACGATACAATCTTTAGTCAACCCACCCAAATCCGATCTTACATATATATGTGTGATTTAGTATGTCGTCTTCGCCTTCCGTCTTATGTCTTCTGAACTGTTCTGCTTCTTCTCGTTTACGTCTGATGTGATGTCTTTGAATTCTGATCAACATCTAACCTCCATTATTACCGTTGCAACATAAAGCGAATAATAGAATGAATGCAACGTGACATAATAAACATTGAACGATATTTGTTATTATTCGGACTGCAGCTACAAAGCAAATGAAGGGTAGCCTAAATCAACGAGAGAGACCTAGATCAGGTTCGAAATCGGCGGAAGCTCGCTGTCTAAATTTCATTTTCCAGGATGACCGATTCATCGATCGAACAGGAAGGAACAAAACGCGGGTCAGATCCACTTGTTGGTTCGTTACTGTTTCAGCGATTCCTCTATTTACTCGCGAGCCATTGCTATTGCCAGGCCGCTTAAATAAAAACCGATGCATCGTGATTGCTCGAGTGCGCGTGCATGGGTCGCCATTCAGTTCGAAATTAATAATAAACAATCCCAACGAAGAGATCGCGAGTCGTTCTGCTCGGAAGGTATCGTCGAATACAATTCGAGGGAAGAAAGAGATGGCGGCGAACGAACGCGAAACGAGTGGAGTATTATCATTCCGCGATACCACTGCGAAGTCTTCGACGAGGTCGGCGGAGCAAATAAATTAGTGCAAACAGAGTTTCGAACGGCGCGTGCTCGATCATTTCTGATACGCCTTGTCATATTTATTTCGAGATCTAGACGTTCAGACTCCGTTTCCCTCGATTCCGTTCTCCACCCTATCTCCGTCGTCTTTCCACCCCTATCTCTCGCTCTACCCTGTTCTCCGTGTCTGTTTCCGCGCGCAGAACGTTGGCAAACTTTCCATAACGAAGTTTGACTGGATCTAAACTAACGTAAGTTATTTGACCTCATATCGGTCACTATTGGAAACTCGGTTATACGTTCAACTTCGTCTGATTGGTCCTGCCCGTGTGTGCCTCTGGAATAGTTCACCTAGTCGCGATCATGCTCCGAGTGCGATGGAAATCGTGGGCACCGGCTATCGAGGGTCCTGGCGATTCTCGCGATAAGAAAAGCTGGAAATATGGCTGTTCTCTTGCGTGACGATGTCCATTTTTCGGATACATGAATAATACAGCATGGGGGAATATATTGCGAAATTATTCGGGGTTAAACGACCTTTTTAAATTCACAAAAATAATAACTCTTCGTTTAATTCCGATCAATAAAAAAATAAACAATTACCAGCAGCAATAATTACGCGTCAGATATTTAAAGATACCGAGAAAAAATACATAATTTAAATATTTTATAAAATAACGAAATAACTGTTTCATATAAATGGTCGAGTACTTTAGCAGTCGATTAAGAATCACGCGATTCAATAAGGATAACTATGAAGCTATTAAATTGTTATCGGAAATGTGACCAAAAAAAAAAAATTCCTGACAGCCTGGGGACATTCCAAAAAAGCAAGTTTTAAAAAAAATGAATCACGACATAGGCGTATCAAAGCCTCTAAAAACCTTGACAAAAAGGAAGGCATAAAACTGTAATAAAACAAACCCACCCCCAAATACGCGTAACCGAAAGATCCGTCCCCAAGCCGCGTGTAAAACTAAAAATCCCAGCGATTCGGGATATCGGGGCACGCGATTGGAGCAAAATCTGTAACTAGGAATTTTTCAAACGGCAATTCGTCTAGCTTTCCCGGCAGCGAGCACTCGCGCGACGGACAGGCTGATATTTTCGTAGCATCTCGCGGAAAATAGGCCGCCGGAGCGGTTGACGGGAATAATTGCGGCAATTGCGCCACTTCGACACTGAAATTGCATTGTTGCCCGATGGTGTACGAAACACGCGTTGCACGGCTTCCTCGCGGAAGTATTCGCGCCGGGCTCGCATTACGTGGAAAGCGAAGGGAATTCTATTTGATACCTGGTACGCGGCCCGAGTCATAATCGAGCTGGTAAACGACCGCAATGGCGGCCACGATGAGCAGGCGGGAAGGAAAAGCTCGCGGATAATGGCCGTCCCGCTCGATTTTTGTCCGTATCAATTTCGCGGTCACCGTCGTGCGCGATGGGATCCGTTTGCGTGCCAATTAAGACAGAACGCAGGCACGTTCGTTGCGAATAATTGAGATAATTGTGTCACCGTGACGGCGCAGCTGTATTTTTGCGCGTTGGCAAATGAGGTATACTCCGCGCGTACACTTCCACGCGGAAGCTTTCGGTTAGGTTTTTACGGCCGAGGGAAATAGCAAAGGGAACATTCCGCGAATAGAGGAAAACTGTTTTCGCGAAAGTTTGCAAACAGCGCGGCAAAATTAGCCGTATGCGTATTACGTATGTATCTTCGAGGTCGCCGAATTTGGGGAAATTTGGAAACTTAATTTTGCAATTTGCCGAAGATAACGAAGCTTCGAATTCCAATTCTATAATTAACAGAGAATTAAATAACGCAATTGGGGGTTAGCAGGTTGCAAAATTAGCGGTATGCATATACGTATGTATCTTCGAGGTCGCCGAGTTTGGGGAAATTTGGAAACTTAATTTTGCAATTTTTCGAAGATAACGAAGCTTTGAATTCCAATTCTATAATTAACAGAGAATTAAATAACGCAATTGAGGGTTAGCAGGTTGTAAAATTGCGTATTACGCAAAATTATGCGTATACGTATATATCTTCGAGGTTGCCGAATTTGGGGGAATTTTAGGGAAATTTGGAAGCTTAATTTTGCAATTTGTCGAAGATAGCGAAGCTTCGAATTCTGATTCTATAATTAATAGAGAATTAAATAACACAATTGGGGATTAACAGGTTGCAAAATTTCGTGTTATGCAAAATTAGCCGTATGCATATACGTATGTATCTTCGAGGTCGCTGAATTTGGGGAAATTTGGAAGCTTAATTTTGCAATTCTTCGAGGATAGCGAAGCTTTGAACTCTAATTCTGTAATTAATAGGGAATTGAATAACGCAATTGGAGAGCAGTAGGTTGAAAAATTGCATCTTACGGCAAATTAGTTCTATGCATATACGTATATATCTCTGAGGTTGCTGAATTTGGAAAATATGGAAATTTAACTGCAATTTGTCGAAGATAGCGAAATTTTTAATTCTAATTCTACGATCAATAGAGAGTAGATTGCAAAATTGCTGTTATGCAAAATTAATTGTATGCACATGCATATGAAAATTTTGGGTTGTTAAATTTGAAGAAATATGGAAGTTTTGCACTCTATTTTTTAATTAAGCAAGAATTTGGTAATGTAATTGGCGGTTAGAAGGTTGCAAAATTGTGTTACTATTAAATGCACTATATATCCTTCAGGTTGCGTTTGCGGAAATAATATCAGTCACAATTGTCGAAGAGAATAAGGCCTCCGATTTTAATTTCCTAATTAATCGAGAATTGCGTAATATAAGTAACAGTTATTATGAAACTTTACATTTTTCAAATTATATATGGATAGTTATGGTGGCTCTGTCGTCTCTTCGAGCTTACGCTTGATCGCTACGGATAAATCGGGGATGCTAATTTATGTAAAATTATTGGGTTATTCGGCAAGACCGTAGTGAAATTCGAGAGATATTCGAGGATAATGAATTTTTACGAAATTACCATTTTATTGATTAACGTATGCGCCATATTCCCACACTGATTTTTCACCGTCCATCAAGAAGCTCTGTGATCACATTTCAGAATAAATTTTTGTCTCCTCTTAAATGAATTTTTTCAAGCACTTGCTGCAATCTCATAAAATATTCAAGAAATTAAATAAAGTCCGGAATAAATAAATAAACGAATAAACGCTTAATTTCGAGGGAAATTTTAAGAAAACTCGAGTGCAGAGAAAATATTCTACCTCGGAAGACGAGATTACGGGGTAAACATCCGTGATTTTTATGGCTGTTCTCGAGAAGCAACGCGACACGTAGATCGCGAATGGTCAAACGAGATCGCAACTGCAGGAATTCTCGCGAATTTCGCCAAGGCTCTCGAGTGTTCGACTCGTTCCTCGAGGGCGCAAAGGCGGGACAAAAGAGAAAAATTCACGGTTCGATGCGAAATTACCGACACTCATCGGCATGCCCACGGAATTCGACATTCGAGTACTCGGGTCCTAGATACGAACCTACGCGGAGAAATCGACCGTGTGACTGGAAATCCGGTGATCGAGCTCCCGCGATGCTCGATTTCTGGTTCACCGCCGAATGCCGATCACTTTTTCCCTATTTCTCCGATACATAAAATTTCACAAACCTCGCGTTGCCGTTCCATTTCATTTCTGTATCATTTTCCCCGCTACTCTATCGCTACCTCGATGACAACAAGCTTCGTTTAAATTTCTCTGATTGACGTTTCTATTATATTCCATCGCCTCCAGTGAAGTTTTCGACCAACTATTTATATCCATCTGCGAAATTTTCAAGGCAATTTACGAATTTAATATCGCCGAACGTTGCGCGCCGCACGAGGAACATCAAATATATCCTTTTATTTTATTACCGGGAATATGAAAATTCTGTAACGTGTTTCGAATTTTTAAATATCACGGTACATTCGCAAGCAAAATATTTTTCACGTGCGTATAAAACGTTAATTTCGAATTTTATTAAATATAACAGTGCGAATTTTACAGCAAAAGATAGTGTCACTACCTGAAATATATTTATTTCAACAATTTCTACCAATCCTTTCTGTTCAATAATTTACACTGCCTTTTATACGGTTTTGTACCCCATTATCTCCGTTTTGTACACTAAATTCCCCGATAACAAAATAAAGTGGAAAAATTCGCGCAACGAAAGTACCCGAGCCCTATTACGAAGCGGAAAAGAGGAAAATGAGAGAAATTAACCCAATTTCTACCAACTCCTTTCCTACGAACAATAAGCAGGAAGTCTACCGAATGAAGGAAAAGTTACCTAATTTCTTGCCGTCTTAATGACACGATATACGAGGCAAGTTCCAACGACAAATGCCGGTCCCATACGGCATTTCCACGGCCGCGTTTCGTACGTCGCGAAACAATCGCGGAAATGGATACCCTGTCCGTTAAACCGATATCGTTGAGATCTGACGTTCGCATAAATTACATTTTTACCTCTTCCTATTCGAATCGATGCTTGGGACAATCATTCGCAGCCACGATGTCTCTGCTTAGCACGTTCCCTCGTGGCCGTGTGAACGCTTGCCGATGGTGGCTGGTAACACGGTATCGAGTAACCAAGATGGCGAATCCGATCGTCAGGGGTCCGTGGATGGGCAACCGTACGAGTGAAACAACGTCGAGACACTCGGTGCACGGGAACAACTCGCTAATATGCCAGCGAAATGCAAACCGTGCCGGTTGCTGGTTCGTATAATGTAAAATTTACGAGAGCAAGGTGTTTACGAAAAAAGAATACGCGAGGGTGGCGGAAAGCGTGATACAGAGGGTGTCTCAGGACACGTGGTACACGCGACCGAATGGGAGGTTATTCCGCGTGCAAAAATAAGTCGAAAAGAAGGAATAAAGTTTCTTTATCCGAGCTTCCCGTTTTTCGGGGAAAATAGAATTTGCAGATATACCGGGGGGCGCGTGCGCCTGAGTAATTTCGAAGTAGGCGAGGGTAATTTAAACGCGTGAAATATTCTACGCGCAAAAATAAGTCGAAAAGGAAAAAGAAAATTTTATTACTCCACGTCGCGTTTTCGAGAAATGAAGTTTGAAATTATGGTTCCGAACAGCTATGCTGCTTAATGCGATTGTCGGGCAGGTGATTACGTGCACGCGCACCGAACGAGTATTCGAACTCGATTTTCTCGAAAACGAAGCCTCAAACGGAAAAATTTTATTCCATTTTCTCGCTGCAATTTTTCTCCAACAATAACATGCCGTCCAATTGTGTCACGTTATACCGGAATATTCTTAAAATATGCCGTATAAGTTACATGTCTATCAGTAGTATAGACAAACCTGTTATTCCGAGATTCGTATCGAGAAACGATAGTAATTTTTACGCGAGATATCGACGTTTCGGGGTGATCAAAGATACCGATGTATTCGCCGAGGTAACATCAGAATGGCGACTAACTTCGGAAACTCTATTTCGAAATTTATGCGACACGTGTCCTTCTCTATTTGCACGGAGAAATTTCGGATGACATTTCTCAAGCTCGTAGAGCAATACGCTGGGATTATTCCTAGTTTTCAGAGTGTTTTATGTCTATTGACATCGATTGAAGGCAACGTCGATTTATTTTACAGTCCGTGCTTGTACAGCTTATACTCTGTATAATGCTTGACTCGTTCACTTAGCACGTTCAACCAGGCGTGACCCACCGTTGGGTCACGGGCTGTATTTCCGAGAGCTAGCATGACCCACTGCCTGGCTATACCGCCTCGAATTTCCATTCTAACGTATGAGAAAATCGGTGGAAGCCCAGAAAGATTTATACGACATGATACATTTCAAGTCGAAATTGCAGTGATACGAGACGCTCCCTTAAAATTTTATTTTAACCCGCAACACGGGATAACGTCTCAATTCTACGATAATATATCGTAGATAAAGTTTCATAATGGATTCAACGATAGCGTCGATTGTACCGAAATATAATTTTAAAGTAATCAAACCAGTGACCTTGATTACTCGGAGAGTAATTGGCCGAATTATCGAAACAAGCGGGTTACATGATCGACGTGGGTTAATAATTCAGGGATGGCCTGGATTCTCTGTGAAATTGTTAGCATATTCGAAATAGTTGCCGGTGAAGCTACCTCGCGTGCGAAACAAGCTCGGCCAATTAAAAATCTTGTTGTTCAACCGTCGAGCAGGGGAAGATAAAGATGGTAATATACAAAACTTTTCAACTTTCGTCGCGAGAACGAATGAGTGGAACAGGGTAATTTAATTTTGCTTTTGTTTTCTCCCCGTTGCTTTGGATCCGAGTCACATGCCTGACCCAAATTCCAAATGTTTACAATTTTAACTTCGTCAGAGCGCGGTACCTTTATCCTCTGTCCAACTTTGAATCCCGAGGACCGAGATTTCGGTTTTTATTCCGCTTTAACGTCTCAAATGTACGTGATACGAATTGCCGCGACGTTTGTTGAATTTTAACAAGCCGGATAAGAAGAGCATACTCGGCAAGGAATTTCACCTGGACACATGGACAGGATGAAACAACCGAGGATGATCTACAACATCCATCTCGGAATCTCTGATCTTCATTTGCGCTAAGTCTTCGCAGACCAGTTTCTCTTCAAAGTAGACGAAATTCGAGCACGTGACAATTTATCGTAAATTATTCGAATATTTTACAAATTTTATTTCCAGTAAATTTCATTAAAATTTTACAAATTTTATTTTTATTTGATATAAAGATTGGACGGAGGTAGTGCCTATTTGTAACCATAATATAAAACTGCGAGAGTGACCATAAAGTTATGAACCATTTCTCGGTATACTGCAACACTCAACGCAGTATTACAGTATTACAACTCTGTTCGATTTCGACTCTTAATTTTACAACTCAACTCAACTCAACTCAACTCAACGACAACTGTCTTCGACTTCAACTCAATATTAACACTATGACGTCCTCACGTCTAATTGGGATTCTTTTGTTTGGCGCAGGTAGGACTGACTCGCCATTTTCCCATGACACCAATGTGGTACCACTAAATGGCATAGTGTTAACTGTCTTCTAATTGATTCCGGCTAACTTTATATTTCTTACCCCCCATTCATACATTTTCCGATGCTTCCCTTAACATGACCAAGTATGATCATGCTAAGGGCCTGGCGCGTTATCCAAGGATTTCTTTGCTGACCTAGGCTTTGCACCTTCGACCCCCGATCTCTCGGTAGCCTTCATAAAGCTACGTGTACGTGGTGGAAAATGTACGATACTACTGTGGGGGGTCCTCTAACAAGGTTGTTGAGGAAGAAGGAATGAAAGGAAAAGGAAGGGATGCCCTTCGTCCTGCTGCTAATTAGTATTCTAGTGGCCATTTTGTTATGATAGGTAGCAGCTAGAAGGACGCAAAGAAGGGTTGCGTTTCGTCCTGGGCCTGCTAGTGGACTCATCAGTAAGACCACCTATCAGGCCCTGCTTTAGACGAGCATACTATTGGAAAGTTTGGAAATTCTATATATTGGAAACGGACTTTTCAGATTTCTACCGTAATCCAGATGGATATTGGCGAAAGTGAGAATGATGCCGCCATGCTACATATATTATATTAAATAGACCTAATCCCACCGATATATAATCCATTTCCGAAGCAGAAACTATCAAAAGAGCAACAAGTCCGAGCCGCGGTAAAAATCAAATTGCACTTCCCTCTACGCTCTAAACACTCAACACTCCCGTAACCGAATCACTGCCTTTCATCCCCCGAAACTACCCCACTGCCATTCCTCCTTCGACTAGCCAAATATCTCTACACAGCAAACTTCACCGCAAACACCACACGCCTCGTTTTACACGATCCATCGGAACAATCTCGCAAAACCATAATCCCGAAACCCATCCAGTCCGGTCGACTCCCAGCAAACGGATCAGGTATTTCACATTTTCCGTGGCCACGGAAACGGCATATTCTCC
Source organism: Eufriesea mexicana (assembly GCF_001483705.2). Taxonomy (NCBI): domain Eukaryota; kingdom Metazoa; phylum Arthropoda; class Insecta; order Hymenoptera; family Apidae; genus Eufriesea; species Eufriesea mexicana. The sequence goes on along the minus strand of NW_016909027.1, from coordinate 333,413 downwards.
CTCTGAGCCAACCCCCGCGAGGCAGCGGAGTATTGCAACTCGCTCGGGGGGTGGCTCCCGCGCGATTCCACGCGAACGCTCGTCTGAGTGTCTTTAAATTCCGACGCGAGCGGCGTATCTCTCAGCCGTAGGGGTGGCGGAGGATTTTGTAAAAATATAATGAGCCGCGATGCCGGGGCATCGTATTAAATTTAATCCGTAACGGAAGACTCGTAAACGACGCTGGAAGAATCGTGGCTGGTCTGGTGGCGAGGGCGCAGGGATCGGGGCGCGAGAAAAAGGGGGAAAAAAGAGAAATGGGCGAGAGGGGCGAAATGAAAGCATCCCGCGTGTATGCAAATGGCTCGGTCGCGCAGCTGCGACGACGACCACGCCATTCCGATTCGCATAGAGCGGCGCGACGAAAGCTCGTAACGATTTTCGTCGTATAAAAACCAAGCGAGAGGTATCAGCGCTGGCTTCCTCCTCTCTGCTGGATACCGCGAACACCCGTCGTGTGTAGCCTTTCGTGGCCGAGAGGATTTCGGGGAATATGCACGCGAGATGCACCTCGCGTTTCCCGCAAACTCTTCTCTGACTCTTAACCCCGTAGCCAGTGGCAAAAGCCAGGCCCAGTGTCGCGGGGTTTCGCTGGAATTCGCTGGTGTCACTCGATGAGCTTGAAGGAGGATCGAGAGTGCATGACAGATGTGGATTGAATTATTTTCGGTTGTTTTTCTTAATATCTGCAAGAGGGAACAGTTGTCGCGCGAGGTGGAAGTGGATGGAAACTTGGCGTGATTGCGTATAAATGAATGGAATCTCTTGACCTAATCTAGGCACACCTTAGACAACCTAGGATTACGGTGGCCACTTAGGAGTACAAGTTAGGGTAAGTCTCGGATGTGTTTTGCAGATGTGTCGACTTTCTAAGCAGCCATTAAGCGGTAGGTCGTCATCGACCCAGGCTCGTCCCTCGATGTCTGGTAGGTGTGACGTGAACAGGTCTCAACGGGCCTTTAGGCCCTTGACGCGAGCAAGTTACTCTAACAAAGGCGTATGGGATAGAAAGGGACTGTGGGACTACTGTCAGTTACCCCTTTAATAGTTACCCCTTCGTCTCTTCCTAAGTTTCATTCATTATACGTGTTCCTTGGCACAATGTTGCAAATCTTTAATAAGATCTCATTGACAGTCAGGAAAATCGACTTGCCAGAAAGGCTGACAATGCAGTAAGGTACGCAAAGAGCGATACTATCATCCTATCAGACATAGCTGCTGCAAAAACATATATGCTGTCTTTAGATATCGTCTAGTGGGAACAAGTATACTTAGAATATGTAAATTTAGCGTTGCTTAACTGCATATAGCAAACTCGGTACACAAAATCATGTTGTTTCGATGGTATATGACAGACTCGATATACGGAATCACGGTGCGTTGCGTTGGGAGGTCTTACAAATTTTCTAAGCTCTCGTGACACTTTGATACCGCGACAGCGCTTTGTTACCGAACATGGTGCGATGTTTGAATATTACGGCACCCGGTTCTAATAAATACGACACGACGCATTTCTTATCGACGTCACCAGCGTTCAACTATCTCGACTAACTTGAATAACATCGCGGAATTCAGCGAAAGTTCGAAGCAAAAATTTGCCTGCATTCGGGAAGCTTCTCCTAAAGTTTTATCTCGAAGAATTCGATTCGTTCGTGAAACAACTGAGAAAGAAACGTCGAAAAGGCAAATCTTTTACAAGCGTGGAGGAAGCAGCGTATCGGACGGAAAGGGGCCGGTTTTTCCCTTCAGCCACGATGCTTATCAGTGGAAGGAACTTCATCTTGCTCATCGTCTTCCTCCGCTTATCGATCGTTCGACGCTTTCATTCGTACCTTTTTATGACGTAAGAAATAGCGTTCCAGTGTTGAACGTTTATTAGGATACTACATAAATTCCACCCGTTGACTTCTTACCGGATATAAAGCGAGAATCTTATCTCCTTTCAAAACTGGGGTAAGTATCTAATACGGAACGTAAAGAAAAATTTCTGTAACAAAGAGTTTTTTAATTTCGAATTCATGGTAGCTCGAATTTAACGCGAACGTGGAAAATATTACATTTCGCCGAAAAATAATACCGATATAGTACCTTGCGTAAAATAATAATTAATTTACTTGAAACAAAAAAGAAGGAAGTTTATTAAATATACGAATTGTGAAATTTCGATGCGTGATAAATAATTCCAATTACAAAAATTGTTTCGATCAAAGATAGAATTTCTAAGTGGAATAATTTCAGTAGATTCCCATCCTGTCTCGCGAAATGGAAACGAATCTATATTGAGGTAACGATATCGAATTTTCCCAATGGTCAATTATGTAAACGTCCTTTAACATGTCTGTCGAATATTTTTCCAAATTACTATCATCTTCCATCGTGCCAAATCACCTTCCCTGAAACGTGATCATTTCTCGTTTCAACGGTGTCTGCACAGTGTTAGTATATAAATAGAAATTGTCTTATTTCATATGCGCATATATAATCGATGGACCACCAGTGTCAAATCTATAAACTGCCATAATTACGTCGAAGGTAGAAACAGTAATGACTTAATGTCATTGGAATTAGTCATCGCTAGAATTAACATTAAGCTGAATTGGACAATGACTTATAACGTATTGTGAAGGATAGACATTCGTGAGGAAAATTATTACAAAGGTATTATACCAAATAAGACACGGATGTTAAAATTAAGCTACTAATATTTCGCAGTACACTCAATGACCGTGACCCTTTGAAGTAAAATGCTCGTACAAATTGTTCTGGAAAAACTTGCTTCCCTCGTGCACTTCCTTTACCCTTCGTATACTTTTGTTCGACCATCCCTCCCACCATCTTTTTCTCTAAAACCTTCCCACACCGGCTGCTTACCTTTCTTGTCCCTAGTACAAGGACTGTACACCGAGATCGTAGAGGTATCAGAGTTGCATTTAGCACGAATTGAAACCAGAACAATGCCTTCCAACATTCTCATATAATTCGATAATAGTTTCCAATAATTTATTATCAGCTTGAATACAAAGTATAGCATAGAAATGTTTCCAAAAATCACTAGACGCTTGTCAAAGGAATCCTAATATTTTCAAAAAAAGGAAGAAAATGTACTTTCAATTATTAACCCCTTGTCCTACGATTTTAGCTCCGATGGCAAGTGCCATAATCAACAGAGTATCATCCGTCGAGATTACATGTTTTCGTTTTAACATGACGATAATAATAACACGTATCTGAGACACAAAGACACCAATGAAAATTGCCCACGAATTTGACCCGTGTTATAGGGCCTCATCTCTCGAACCACGTCTCTCACCCGTCAGAATCATGTTCGACCCAATTCCCTTACCACGAGTCTCGCACGATATTGCACGCGAAGGTGTAAAACGCACCTAAATACAAGAAATCGTAGATAATCGCAAGAATAACAATATCACTGGAAGAAACACTCGCTCAACGAACCCCCGTACTCGACGCCATGTTTTCCTGGACCCGCACGATCGACCCGCGAACTTCCGCAAAAACGTTGGCCTAAAATCGCGTCGACCCACTGCGAAAGAGCGATACATCCCAAGAATCGTCTGAACCCTTGAACCGGACACCAACCCCCGCCGGTTGGAAATTTATCGAGCCGTAAAGGGGATCAAAAGTTCGCGTAGTTCAGCTGTGGCTGCACGATCCTCGAGATAACGCGAGTGGTCCAACTGGACGAGATCAGTTAGGACCAGAGGCTAATGCGGCCGGGCTCGGGAATAACTCGCGGCGACTTGAAAACGCGGCATAAATCAGCCCGGCTGAGTTTCGAATCACTTTGACCGGTCGTAGGACCATATTGAAATCCGCAGGGCCAAATGAAGCTGTCTGTTACAGAAATCGCATTAGCATGGAAATCCTCGGTTCACAGAGAGGACGTGTACGCGTGTGAAATGTGCCCTGCCCGCGAGCACGCGTGTGCGTCCGTGTCGGTGTGCACGTGCAAAGGGCATCGTACGCTCGAGCGTTCGTCAAGATTATTGCTTTGATTATGCATCTTCGAGGCCACGGAACAAAGATCGTTCCATCGCGACCCGACGTCGCGGACCTTCGAATTCTGAAATTCGTTTCCATCCTCAGACTCGATTTACCCATGCTAATTCCAACCACGACTGTGTTTGTATTCTGAATGACGTTGTTGCGGGAAATTACTCCTCGTTATGGACGTAATTTGCCTGTCCTCGGAACGAGAAAGCATCCCGACTGCTCCGCACTGGGTTTTGAATTTAGCGATGGTCATGTTCGATGGAAAATGAGTTAGCGACTGTCATTCGGGTTGTAAAAGAAGACTTTAGGTACTGGTCAGGGACGTTGGAAAAATATTCGCAGATTTTTCGCGAAATTTCAGTTGCACTTATTATCGCACGATATTCAAAGAAATAGGAATTTCAATGGAATTTCGAGTAGCCGAGTTTACGTGGAAGATATACATACTTTATCGAAGAGGTATAGCTATTTCGTATCACTAATTTCTTCAATTCCAAAGTAGTAATCTGTATCACTGTGGTTATCTATCCAGCAACCCCGTAGTTCCATCGACGCCAAACAAGAGCAACAAACAAAATTCCAACGCGTGTAATGACAAAATTTCAGCGAAACTCGATCATCCGAGTGGAACCGAAATCCGTGTATCCACGTTTGTTTAACCCAGCGAGAATCGAACAATTCACGCGGTATTTTAACTGCGCCCAACACGATGAATTCGAGGAAACGCGTGCCTGCAGGATAAAGCGAAAGTTAAATTTTTCACGATTCCTCGTGCGCAAAATGGAAGAGCTAACGAACCGGCCTAGTTTTCCCTGGCTCCTTTGTTTCAACTAGAACCACCGATAAATAACGAAATATTATTTGATTCGTCTCTTAATCCTCGCGCTTGGTCGCGCAATTCTTTGTTCCCGGAAAATAATGCAAATAAAACGAGAATTCTTCGACGATACGCCGTTGCTCGGGCGATCAAACATTTAGCTCAAGAGCTTGCAGTATTTCATTTACATAGCCCGAAATGAGGCGTATAAAGATTACCAAACGCGTTCGCCTGACTGAATTAACGTAGCCTGCTAATGGAAGCTTGCGGCTTTAAGCATCCACCGTCTCCCGTTCCCTGTCTTCAATTCGCATCAACATTTCACGAGCGAAAGGGTTAATAATAGCACCCTGATTGCCGTCGTTAAAATGTTTTCCACGCGGACTGCCTCTGCAATAATTATACTTTCTGTCGTCTCAGTTTCATGTTTCTATCGCTGGCAAATTAGCCGAGCTATTGTCTCAGAAACGATCCCCGCGGATTCACCTACTGAGCAACGCCAGCGGCTCGTCTAGCTTCGGATAACTCGATTTCTTTCGGCCTAACTCAGCCTTCTTCGAGTTTTCGACCCACAGACATCGCTCGCGAATTTCCCACCGTTTCGAGGGAAATAAGAACAGCCGTGATTTGCAATTTCAACGTGAAGGGTAGTGACGGACTTCCAGTCGAATATCTCGCGCAGATTTTTGTTAGCCAGGTAAACGAGGTATTCAGTCGACGAGGAGAAAAAGCACGGGAGTTCTCGCGAATTAAGTTGAGCATGTTTGCAAGCTGAATGTATCACCCGGATGCTGTGCAGGAAGTATTCAGGTATTTAGAAAACGATTAATTCGAGAGATGAGGAATTTTAAAGTGGAGGACGTTGACATTTCATTCGTCCTTCGTACGATGAATTTTGTGAAACTAAATGACACGTAAATTAATGTAATATAATGTGGTATTGCGAGCAGTGAAGAACGATGACAAAAGAAATAGTATTAAGAGACTAACCAACTAACTTTTAATCCACTTTCTTCTAATTTCCTAGGTTTCTTTTCTTCAGAAATATTCGGTTCTTCGATTATTCCATGAATATTTCAATGGGAACTGAATCATCGAACACCATTGGTTTATTAAATTGATTAAATTGACTTTAAGTAAGGGTGCAAGGGTGCGGGGGTGGCAGAATGCGTGTAGTCGAGACGTAGCGAATAGAGAATCGCGTGTTTGAGAGTTAGAGTTGAGAGAAACCTAGTATAATATTTTAGTTAAACAAATCTGTTTTGTTATTAAAAAGGAGTCGTTGTTTATTAGACGAGCAGATCTCTGTTTGCATAGGATTAATCTAGCAGTAATCCTATAATAATATTTATAAAATAGAATTAAGGCGAGTTCTTATTGTGGATAAAAATGAATATCCATATCTTCCACGTTTTCTTAACAGTTAACAAATTAATATATTTAAATATTGACAACAATTCTAAATAAACTATTTTAAACACAAAGATTGACTCTATCTTGAAAATTCTTTTCTCTCTCTCTCTCACTCTTATTAACATATGTTTATGACGATTCTCACGTAACTGTTTTATTCTAGCACATTTTTTAACAACATTCATACTAGACTCCATTCACACATATTATATTTATATTATCCCACATAACTTTCACTTATTCTACCTCATTCCCATTCATACGTATAAAACCAACACTCACGCTCCTATGGAACACGAAAGTTTATCGATTCGTGTATAAGGAAGTATTTCATATTATTCTACAGGGAAAAATTGATGGAAATTTTGAAATCTTCGAAATTCTTTTATTTTCAAAGAAAATATACGCATCGTAAACCATTGGAAATTTCGAAACTACAACAGTTCACTTTGTCTAATGAAACCTTTCTCCACCTTCGACCCTTTCTATTTCTATTGTTTTAAAACTTGATTTGCTCGAGCTACATAGGGCAGCCTGTATATAGTAGGTTCGTTCGAAAAACTCTCTTTTATTTGTCTATAGAATTGAATTGATATTTCATATAGTTCCGTTTACTCTTGTTACTTTCGTTACACCACTTTCAGCAGTTTTCAGTCCTGTTATTAATTCTTTCTTCGATACAATATAAATCGAATTCGTATCCGTCTATATATATCAAACTTTACAACTAATCCCTGATCGTAACTGTTCCGCTCAAACGTATTCGAACGATTCACATTCTACGACCATTACTCGCATTATAAAAGAAAGATAGAAATTCCGGAAAAATTGGAAAAAATACCGAGAGAAAAATAAACGAACGAATAAATAAAAATGAAGAAAAATACAAATTATTCGTAGTCGATACGAATGATAATTTTATTAATTTTCTACGAGAATACCGCTATATTTATTTAATACTCTTATTTTATTCGATTTCGCATCGATTTTCGAAGTCGCTGGAATAATTATGGACCAAATTCGTGGAACCTAATTCGTGAAAAATAAGAGAATAAAAATATCGAGGAAAGACCATTTCGAGATCTCGCAGCGTTTCTTTCAAATACGAGGAAAATATCTGAGCAAGTCGAGCGTTCGTATTTTTAACTTTCGCGTTTCCCACGCCTCACTATCTACTACCGTCATCCAAATTACCGAGATGAGCATAATTTTCAGACGATCGTGGCGGTAACCATGAAGGTTCGTTAAAATATTTACCGGCACTTCGTGTCTATGCCATTTTCGATTCGGAACGTTTTTCCACTTTATTTTCACCCTCGCCAGGTCGATGTAATTAGAAGTCAGACGTTATACGACGAAATGCAAATGCAACGAGCGCAAACTAGCCGGGTCGGTTCTACGGAATTTTTAATGGCGGCCGTTTTCCACGCAGCCCGACAATAGTCATCGCGATCGTTTGGATCAGCCAGGCATTAATATTTGCCGAAGCCCTTCGAGTCTCGTTAAGCTTTTTGCGAATACCGATGTTTCTTGTTACTTGCTGATGCCTGCTGTTTCACCGTTTTAAACGATCCAGAGAATTCTATCCGATGTCCTACTGAAATTTGTGAGAAAATACATAACTTTAATTTTTTATACCCGATTTATTTTCTTATAAAAGAATTCCACCCCATTTGATAGCGTTACAATTTACGTGACGCTATTTAAATTTTTACCCTTTAACAATTGCAGACAATTATCTAGGGAACTTAGAATTTTTATCTATTTTTATACGATACAAACAACTTATACAATAAAAAAATTTTCATCGCTTTATCATCCAAAAAGAAAATAATTTTCAAATTCCCTAGATAATTGCTTGTAATTATTAAAGGATAAAAATTTAAATAGCGTTACGTAAACTGTAACGTTCAAATAGGGGTGGAATTCTTTTATAAGGAAATAAATGGAGTATAAAAAATTAAAGTTGTTTAACTAAAGACATACGTCAATTACGGTACATATTTAACAACTCTCGTTCCAATCGTATAATCGTATTTATTTTCATCGCATCATTGTATTGATTCTCACATTTGCTATAAATATCAATTATTCAAGTACGCTATATTGAGATACAAACAACAGATCGTCAGCTCCGATATTAAATAACGTTCAATTATAAAAAAAAGCACGCAATTGCGAAAACGATCCGCGCGCACGAAACAATTGCGTACTTCACTTTCGATTAATTCATTGGGCGAAAATAAAAATGGCAAAATAAAGAATCAATAACGTCCGCACGAGCTTCCCTTAATAACCAAACACGTTAAATCAACTTTCCAATTTCGTACATCGATTTCATAATGAAATTAAGCTCGACAATTACAATGCCGTCGGCACGTCGGGTTGTCTTCGCAATCATTGTCATTCGGCCGGCGTACTAATGGATCAGGCGTCAATAACGTCACGGAAACTGCGACAATTTGTTGTAAACCCGACGAACGTCAACGCGCGCCACGCGAAACGACATCTGTTCTGCGACGAATGGCACACAGAGGCTAATTAAAATCGGCTCGATCGAATTACCACGTCGGAGAGCCGCGTACACACCGAGTTACATGATCGTCGAATTTTTTTACCCGGTGCCGTGTCCTTCCTTGCACCTGCACGAACCGGATCAGCCTCGGCGTCGCTCCGCGGCTGCAAAAAAGGGGTTGTAACTTTGCTAATTTATCGCTCGCCCAATTACGAAACGTAGTTTCATCGTTCCAACGATCAGCCTCGGCGTCGCTCCGCGGCTGCAAAAAAGGGGTTGTAACTTTGCTAATTTATCGCTCGCCAATTACGAAACGTAGTTTCATCGTACCAACGGAGTATTCTCGCGGCGGCCTGCTCGCAAAGGTAAACCGCTTCCACGAGCTAATTTTTATCGTTGCGCGCGTGAAAAAGCGGCAACTCTCGTTACCAACAGCTGAATTCTAATTAATCGCGGCCAGCGCAGGGTGAATCACGCTTTTCACCGCTCGGCTGCTCGCTTCGGAACGTACGTGGAAATTAACCCTCCGTTGTACCGCGTTTCAATTGGGCAGACCGCGGCCGAGGGAGGGTTGTCGGAGAGGATCGTATATAAGGATTCGAATTTGCGTTCCCGTGAAACGCTGCAACGTTTGTCCAGCAGATTTTACGATTACCGAGGGCACCGCGAATTACGAAATAGAATCTAACATCCGAGGTTTACCGAGCGGAAATTCTTCGATAAAGCGGAAATTTATTCGCGTTTTCACCCTTTGCGGACTACGACCGCGTATACGTGTGGGAATGGATCGAGTACGGCCCTGAAAGAATGTCAAGAGTGTTTGGACATAGAACGAAAGTTATGAGACGTAGTATAGTGCTTGGACTTGGAACGAAAGTTACAAGTGTTGTAAGAAAAATTGTTATCGATAGTTATCAAGTGGTATTGTGACCTAACAGCAACATTCGAAAAATTGCCACCAGCATCGGAATTTTCGGGTACCGCCATTAGGCCACAACGGCACTTGACAATTATTCGAAATAAATCTGTAATTAAGGCAATAATAAAATTTTAATCATAAATATCTCGAAAACTATCGAGTAACTGCTCTTATAATGTATATAACTTTCTTGAACTGGATGATTAAATTTACAAACCTACAAAATTTCAACTATATCTATGACCCGAAGGATTTGCACTGTCTCCTGTAACCCCTTGTACTATTTTTACTAGTCCGACTCGTGATGAAAATTTTAGGCCAAACTTGAATATCACGAGTCAGGCTCGTTGTTTAATTTCATGCCAAACGTGGATGTCACGAGTCTAGCTCGTGATCGACATTTCGGGCCAAACATGAATAACACGAGTCTGACTCGTTATCGATATTTCAGGCCAAACATGAATATCTCGTGTCTGACTCGTGGTCTTAATCTCGGGCCAGGTATGAATATTTCGTGTCTCAAATTCCAACACTCGGTCCATTCCCTGATCATTCGGGCATACGGATTTGGCACGGCTTTTTCGAGTTTCAGCGTAGTGCAAGGGGTTAAGTAGAAATATGCACTGGCAATTTGAAATGTCTAGAGTAGCAGTAATTCGAATCCATGATACGGTTAACTTCGAACCGTCCCGTCCGCAAGGGTTGATACCTTAATTCAGCACGCGTTAACTCGTTGAAAACGTGGCCGAAGGATGGAAGAGTATACGAATGTTTCCAAGATTTGCCTTTTCAGAGGTCTTTATTGATCTGACTGCTCTTCGACTCGAAGGGCTAGGCACCCCTTGACCGATCGTCCCACTGTCGACAGTCTTAAGCGTTTTAGACGAAAATAGACGAAGACTCTGTCTGACACCTGATTGATCACGTCGTCTATCCTAAAAATCGCTTACAAAAATGTATTTCGGAGATTTAGATCGTCATGTATATTTTAAAAGCTTCAGTCTGATCGCGTTCATCGGAATTCCTAACCTTTCGCGGGTGTTATAATTAAAATCGGGAATTCTGAACCGACTTCATGCCATTTTAACTCGCGGCTGCTCTTGATATTCCTACGTTTTCTTATACTTAGGAACTGCTCTAAAATATTCAACTACAGTTACACTCGTGATCGAAGCACACGATAACCCCAGCTTTCCATCTTCCTCGGATTAGCGTCATAAAAATTCCCACGATATCCGTGTCTTCATCGCACCATAAAATAATGTCATTTTTATAGCCTGATCTATTTGCTCGTAACACTCATAAACCCCTCGAACATTCAGCGTATAAAAGGGAAACTAAAATCTTGGAAAAAAGAGAGGGGAAAAATGTCGCTTCGTAACGATATCGCGAAACTACTCGGAGCGCATTTCCCGATGGTTATCTTATTTTCGCATTGACATTGAGGAACACCCTGTTAGTCTCCGGGAACGCGTCAGTTTATCCTCTAATAAACACGAGCGATGCGAAGGGCGACGCGAAGGGGGACGGGGGGAAAGAGAGACGAGGCTCGGTACGGGTATGGGACAGAGAGTAAATGAGGAAAGCTGGAAGCTTATCGCGAGCACGGGACTCATACACGAAGCCTCCACCTATTCATTTAGGGTCGTTTTAAGTTATAATAACAGTCAGAGTCACGTGTCACGCGTACGCGCGCTTCATCCGTGCCTGCCGGTAATTGTTAACAAATAGTAATCGCGGGCCGTTATCAAACCTTTAATTACGGGTTCGTGAAAAATTGAAAGGGCCATGAGGGCGGCAGCGAACTCATGCTCGCTCCCAGCCATGTTTACGACGCTAAAGCGCCATATTTTATTCGACGTTTGCGTTCCAATTTTCCGGCTGCTTAAAAATTCATTAGGCAGACCGGATACGGAAGGACGGTGGTGGATTTTCGAGTTTCGAGTCATTTGTCTGTTTCAACTTTGCTGTGTCGGGGCACTCAGTTTCGTGTTATCGGTAGACGAATGTACACGAATATCTTGGGCGAGTAACAATTTTTTGATAAATTTACCTATTTTTCTCTGATTTTATTTTCACATTTCTTCGAAATTAATTTTTATTTATAAATTAAATTTGGTATGGAAAAATTTCGGAATTTCACGCGGTTTTAACTGTACTGTACTACAGTTACAAATCCTAGTTTGGTATCTCGAACACAGGTAATAATATCTTCCTAATTTTTGCAACTTTACTTCGACTTTATTTACCAAGGGAATTTCTACACTTTTCATTTAATTGAATTTTATTCGTAATCTACAATAGTATAGTATAAGATATACATATGTTTGCTCTAAAGCAGTTTATGTCCTCTTAGCAGCTGTTACGCAGATAGGATCTACACAGTTTGCACAGTACACGCAAATTTTTGATATCTCAAAGTTCCAACGACCACGGAGAACAAAGTTAAGCGAGCAACTTCCAACCAAAGAGGCGATTGTTAATTAAAAGCGCGAATGAGAAATTTCGTATAAGTGTAATCTTTTTAATTCTTTAGACAACTCGTCATACGTTGTATCCAGTTAATTCGTGTCGAGGATAAGATTATATCAACCTTCGTGTAAATAGTCGCGAATAATCTCTAACAATCCGTTACTACACAATTATCTACAACGCTAAATTCACCGAGACCAGTCATTTCACTTGACGTATTAAATACAGTAACATATAAATTCAAAATGAAAGAATCGCGAAAGGAATACACGTCGAAACAAACTTCGCGACAAAACGTTTATGAGCAAATATTACACGATATAGTATCGACAAAATAATTTACAAGTGAGAATAAGAGAAGCAAAGAACATCCAGTAAAAATATTATTTATTAAGCAAGTAACAAACATCGGTTGCAGAATTCTTAATTAAAATTTCAACAACGAACGTTCAACCGTACTAAATGCAGCGTTGACCAATAATTATTCCCTAATTCGGGCAACAATTTCTGCCAAATTTCCAGGGTCACGAACGAGTAATACACTTGCACAAAATTTTCATCGACGTGATCAATGAAAGCATGAAACCACCCCGGCCGCAACGCATCGCCTCTCATAGGGGAATAGTTGGAGCGCTTTGCTTACTGATACGAACTTATAAAATTCCTGCCAAATGCTGTGTCCAACCGCAGTATTCGTGGCGATGTTCCATAAATGATTCATTACAGATATGTCTAATTTGGGTCAACGAGCTCACCCTCGAAATAAGCGCCGAGGTACATTTATTCGAGTAAATTCTTTGCTTATCCACCCTTTCCGAAGAACGCGTACATTATTCACGAGAGAGGGCTGCCGAGGTGGAGCGATGCAGACGAAATATTTTTCCCTGGTAGCAAATCGATACGAGGAGAGACCAACCTAATCAACGTGGATTTTCAAGCAGAAACTGCGAAACGGAGCACGCGTTAGCACGTAGAGACGCGAAGACGTTTTCGTTTGTCCCGTTAACGCTGAATTTTCGTTGCAAAATTTTCCTCTGCGAATTTTCGCTGGTGCAACGTTCAAAACAGTTACGGGATCCCGTGTCCGGAGAACCAAGAGAGGTATTAAGTTTTGCAATTTGAACCTGAACGACGAACGATGGGACGAGATACGCGAGATACGAGAAATAAATCCCTGGGCCCCTACGGATACCTTATGGATACGTAGAAATAAATCTGGCAATTGGTAAACAATTGGTTTCGTCAAATTTGGCTATTCTTCGTTTATTCTGGCGAAATTTTCTTTGTTTAAAAGAAGAAGTTTGAAGGGAAAAAAGGTACTTCTTTAAGACCCGAGCTGAAGAATTTTCTTCTCAATTTTCTTTTATTACTTTCTTTTGATGGAATAACAAGTCGTTGTAATTGCTTATCGAGATCTATTCTTTAGAACAGGAAACTATTGTTTAAATACTATTTAACGAAGAAATTGTTATTTCTTTTAAATAAATTTAAATACTTAAATCTGTGTGAATAATATAAAATAATATTCTCGACACACTTCAGCACCGGAAAGAATATATTTTAAGATTTAAATCTCCTCTAGAAATATTTTTACACTAGATACGACTAAAATATTCCTGCACAAATAACCGAGCTTATAAAACTAAATATAAAATCTACACGAACCCTGTATATACGTACACAGCAGAAAAGAACTTCATACGAAGTCTTAAATACTGAATAAAAAAGATAAAAAGGAAATAACTATATATATTACAATATAAAGTTAGATAAATACGATAAAATATACATATAGCGAAAGCAAGTATTTAAAAAAAATATAAGACAATTTTTATTGTGATAAAAAAATGATTTACTTTGTGAAAAATATTTTTCAATGATTCTGTTTGACGTATAACTATATATATATATTTTTTTATTATGACAAATTTTTGAAATTTTTATTATGATAAAAAATTGATTTACTTTGTGGAAATTATTTTTCAATGATTCGGTTTGACGTATAACTATATATGTATATTACAATATACTATATATTACAATATATTACAATATAAATTTAGATAAATACGATAAAATATAAATATAGCGAAAGCAAGTATTTAAAAAAAATATAAGAAAATTTTTATTACGATAAAAGAATGATTTACTTTGTGAAAAATATTTTTCAATGATTCTGTTTGACGTATTCCCCTGTATTTGAGATATGGAAGTTCCACGACGATTGGCTCGTTATTCTTTGCCTCTCTATTTATCATCGGAGAGGTGTGTATTAGAAACGCGTGCATCGTGAAAAAATTTTCTCGTCGATTTTGTCCTCGCGTGAATTGATCTAAAAGTAATAGTTTCCCGGGGAATTTCTGTCTCGCCACTGTCGAAGCCAGATATTTATGGATGTGGCGCGCATAGCTCGCGGAGACCTTTTCATTGACGTTTCGCTCCCTCTTTCAGGGAAATAAAGCATGTCGCGACACATATTTCGCGTTCTTTCAAAGCGTTCACACTTAGCGGCTGTAAAGTATAATATTATCGGTTAAAGTGAACGCGCTCGACAGTTTTATCGAATGAAACGCACTCGAATGCACGCCACGGATTGGGAAGAACGTTGGCTCTCGCGATAAGGGAAATACAATAAGCTGAAATTTTTTAATAGGCTTTCAGAGTGCAAATTACTAGGTTCACGTGTCGACAGATTTCGACTATGGTATTTAAATCTTTGCTCGGAAATTAAAACGCAAATGTGGTTGAAATAATATGCAATTTCACGCGAGGAATAATAAAATTTTGGACAAACTAATTATCGGGAATTGGTTGGGAATTCTAGACATTGCATACTTTGTACGTGTATTAGATGAAATATATTTTCAATTCGAGCTACTCCCTACAGCAACTGCCTCAGAGAAATCGATCATTCGGATATTTCTATATTTTTTGGTTAATTTGAAAATCATTCGAATGTTGATAAATTTGAAATAATTATATAATGGAAAATTTTTATATCACAATTATATGCTAATAAATTCTATTGTACAAAAAATTCTACATTTATTTTGAAGATTAATCCACTTCTTTTTCTCACAATGAATTTAACGAACCAGATGAATGAACTTAAGGTATCAGATAGGTGACTAGATGAAATATATTTAGATGAAATATATTTTCAATTCGAGCTACTCCCTACAGCAACTGCCTCAGAGAAATCGATCATTCGGATATTTCTATATTTTTGGTTAATTTGAAAATGATTGGAAAGTTGAATAATTTAAAATAATTAAAAAATGGAGAACTTGTATATCACAATTCTATGCTAATAAATTCTATTGCGCGAAGAATTCTACATTTATTTTGAAGACTAATCCACTTCTTTTTCTCACAATGAATTTAACGAACCAGATGAATAAACTTAAGGCATCAGATAGGTGACTAGATGAAATATATTTTCAATTCGGGTTACTCCCTACAGCAACTGCCTCAGAGAAATCGATCATTCGGATATTTCTATATTTTTGGTTAATTTGAAAATGATTGGAAAGTTGAATAATTTAAAATAATTAAAAAATGGAGAACTTGTATATCACAATTCTATGCTAATAAATTCTATTGCGCGAAGAATTCTACATTTATTTTGAAGACTAATCCACTTCTTTTTCTCACAATGAATTTAACGAACTAGACGAATAAACTTAAGGTATCGGATGGATGACTTGTCCTTAAATAAAACAGTGAAACAGGTAAGTATAATGCATGGAAAGTCTGTTACGCTATATCGTACTGCTCGCGAATGTAAAGCGAGTGTACTAATTCAAGTAGGTACTAATTTAAATTCAGATACTTTCCGTAATACAAAGTTCCGACGTAAGTTTCGGCCCTGTTATCCAATTACAATTGCCAGCAGGAAAACTAATTAACGAGATAATTCTTGCTCCAATTGATGCAAAGTTGTTCATTATCTTTGTTACACTCGAACGTAAAATGCCAAAAGGAGAAAATTGTTTGATATAAATACGAGGAAAAAGATTGCGTAATTATTTTCAACATCGAGTTACTAAATTTCCGTGAAACTCTATTATATCGCTGTTTCGCATAACGCGTAGTTCGACTATGAAAATTTCACATTTGCATCCTATCAGCTTAAAATGAAATAAAATATCAAAATGATCTGAAATAATCCACCATTTCGCTCGTAAATAATTCGCTTGTTTACGAGTTGCATTATATCCATAACAATTTGAAAAGCTTCGTGTTTATACGCCCATTTTATCGAAACATAATACCGTTTCATCAAAAATGGATATCCATCATCGTCATTCGATAAATACTCGATTAAACAATTTTACATTCAGCAATTTCGCTGCAGTAAAATCTAATTTCCCGAGTCTCGTTAACTCGTTGACGCGCACGGCAACAACGAATAGAAAACTGATGGCGAAGATTAAAATAGAAGAGTCGTCAAGATCGTTTCACGTGTCTTCTTATGTTACGACCACGTTATGTAACAAATTGCTTCGTAACCTTGTACAACATATTTTTAAAGCTCTCATAACGAATTACCATATTACATCTTTCGTTATCGTAATTCCTGCAACACTTTCTTTCCATTGCTATTCGATCGAAAGTTTCGGTTAGGTTTAATTAAAAAATAGCTTGCGTACAGAGGCAAACACGTTTTGGTATTTCCGTTTAGACTGATTGACAGACTTTTAATATTCCTTTATTTTCTCACTTCGCAGGTAATTCAACGCGAAACCTACCAGGGCCCAAAAGGTTCTTTTTTGCATTTTTAATTAAAAATTTCTCATTCAACGTTATCGCTTTGATCACTCGTATTTGCGATTTTCCTTTCCACATATAATGAATTTTTCAATATCACCTCGCGTTTCATTTTTCTAAACTTCTTCGTATTTCGTTTCTTCGTTTACCGGTTATTTGACCGGTCATGGTAAGTATAACGTTAACCCCTTGGTTTACCATTTAATTTCCGATGGTGCGTGCCATAGTCAACAGCAACGTTGAACACGTTGAGTCACGTCGGACATGTTGACAACTTCGTGCGAACCCGACGAATAACACGTAACCGGGGCAGAAAAACATCGGTGAAAATGAACCACGAGTCTGACACGTGATGTTCACATTAGGCCACGTCTACGAACCACGTCTCTCACTCGTGATACTCGTGTTCGACCCGATTCCCTACCACGAGTCTCACACGTTTGATTTTTACTCCCTGTAATTTTTGGTGAAAGCATTTTTAATTTCCACACATGTTCACATTCAACGATCCTCAATTTTTACGCCATATCGATGGCGTATAATTTCAAATTGCTATTATTCATCGATCGACGTGTATCGATTTTCTATTCCGTTCGACAGTACATTACGCTCCTGCGGTATGAACAAGGTAAACGGATCTAGATCAATATTCCCAACGTTTATACGGCACCCTAAAACAAAATACGATGATCAGAGCGATTTCGTGAAAATTCCAGGCGATACGCAGGCGCGCATAAAGTGTGGCGTAAGAAAGGAAAATACGTGTACTCGCGCGTAACCGTGCGTCCCATATAATGTATCTTCGGTTATATACCGCAGACATAGAACTGGTGGCTGCAAAGCATCTTCATAGGAGGAAGGCGGTCTCACGACTGGAATAACGCGACTATTACTTTCCAACTTAAACGCGATATCGGGCCCGGCCGTGTTCGGTATTCGACGAACGTAGAGCCCATCGATATTCGTTGTACGCCCACCCCGGCCGTGTGTAATAACACATTACACGCCGGGGTCAATCACAGTTTCGGAAACTTCGAAATACAGGAATAAACTTGGCGGTCGGCCAAGCCAGCCTCGGCTCTAGCCGATGCGAGCCGCGTAAAAATGAAAACTCCGGCCGCGCCGTATCAGATAACCACGTCCTTATGTACCATCGTATCAATTTAGCCGCAATTGCACAGCACTCGAATGTTTGTTCTGTAATCGTGCTCGTTCGCAGCACGTTCAGCGCGTACGTGGGCTCGCGCGCTCGTACACCGGCAAAAATTTCACCTCGACTACGAAGCGGCCACGATATTCCCGCGCTCTCCAACCCAATTATTCGACCCAATTATTCCAACACCCGACTACTACCATCGCGTTTGCCCGGTTATTACAGTGCGTTTGGTCCTTTGTTAAGTTTTATATTTAGCCAACATTCGGTCCGAGATAATTAACGTGCCACTCGGTTACAATCGTTTCCCGATACGGGGTGCCGCGATCTTTGTTGCCAGCTCGCGTCGATGCTCGACGATTCCCATAATCGAGTTCGCATTTGTTCCGCTACTTTCGGCCGAGGTCGTTTGTGGTTAAGAAAATAAGAAAGGATTGGCTCGTACGAAATTATATCCGCGAGTATCGCGGGGCTTAAGCGGGGATGGCTCCTGATTGCACGTTTGGGGAGGATGTAGAGGGAGGATGAGGATTTTTGCGATTGCAACGAATACCGTATTTACGGACGAATATCGAGAATGTCGAGACCCAGAGAAAATATTTTTCCGCTGGAATTATGAGTCGTGAAATTTTTGACTATTTTTCTTCTCACACTGACGTTTCATTCGTGTACTTTAACCCTCGCGAAACGGGTAACCAGGTCTCTGGAAACTATGTTTCTTTGTCTACTGTGACGAGGCTATGTGTGATAGTACTGATGCTTGACAAATTTTATTATTTTTGTAAGAATTTGAAATTATAATCTTTTATATTGTACATAGTCTACAAAAATTCTGATTATTATACCGTTGCATTTCTAATGATTGCCCAATGTTTCGATAAAAAATAATTAATTCGCGAAAACAGGAAAGAAAAATTTCTCTTCGTATAAACGAAATTATATTGAAACGATTACCAGGTGAAATTTCGACGAAACGAAATTTCGAGAGATTCTGGTGTTAAATAAGGGTGGCTCTACATTCTTAGCTGCAGAGAAGGTTCGCCGTTATTATCTTCGTAACTCAGCAAATTTATCGTGCTAAAACAATTTGAATTCATAAGATCGGAATATCGAGCAATTTCATAAAGGAGCAAGGACCATTTCCCAGGGAATTATTTAAAATCTTATCTTCGGGTGCTCGCGTCGGAATAAGAAAAATGGCCGAGGATGCAGCCTTATGTTCGTGACAGCGAGTACGGAAATACTTTGGGACAATTAATTCTTCTGTCGTTTCCCGCCATAAATTACCAGGCAAATTTTTACTCGAATTCTCTTCTAAAAGAGTTCGGTTCTTCGACTATGCATTGTAAACTTCTGCTTGTCGTTAAACTGCAATTATCGGACCGGCTAAGTTTCCAAGTTGGAAATTATTCGACCGTGGAACAGACAGAAGGAATTGAATCGAAATTTTCTAGTAAATCTATAGTAAATTTCGAATCACGTTTATACGCCTCGATTTTAATTCGCGACACTGAATCGAACCCTTTGAACAACTTGAATTGCTTTCAATCGCGTGACATTTTTCCGCGTTGAACGATGACAAACCTGATACACACCTTTCCATTTATAGCATACGTTCGTTAAATTTATAACGATTCAGGTTCATAAGCTATCAATAACTTGCTTAATCATTCGAATATACACCACTTTCTCATGGAATTAAAACAAATAAATAATGTAGCGCAACGTCAATATTATTCATTGCGTATCGACGAACAATTAAATTATACCGGCCGAATTTGATAAAAGCAATTGAAGTCTAATTATTCGATGATCGATGTTACTCTTACTTTTATCGTTCGTTTCGAAACGTGACGACGAGATAAATGACAAAGAGGGATGGAATTATGAGAAAAAGGACATTTCTTAGGGAAAAGCATGCTCGATTAAAGCTTGATTCGATTAAAATGGCTTCCCTCGGATCTCATCGGCGACAGCCTAAAAGCGTTACACGGGTTTCCGTGAGTCACACCATGGTTGAATTATTAGTCACACGGGTGGCGTTCGCGTTAATTGTTTCCTCCGTGGCCGAAAACCACGACGCGGATCGGACCAGGGCAAACTTTCAAGGACGATTCTCATCGCGACTAAATTAGAGACATCGTGGTTAAATCGACCAAGCTGTTTTCGCTCGCACGAAACTTTCCACCGTTTTAGCGGATAACTGTTAATTGACCGTCACCTTTTAATAACGTTGCTGCGACGATTACGCGTTTGGAATAATTACAGAAATCAGTTATCACCGATCGAACGCGTCGCGTGCAACGCGTATGTGTATTTTAGAGCGGCGAAATTATAGATGAAATTATCCCAAGCATTATTAACCTTTCGATTGGATCATTTATCGATCGGAAGGCATTGGAGTCAGAGAATAAGCAATTGGATTTAAATAATATTTATTTATTTGTTTATTTATTTATTAAACGGGAAAACCCATTAGAATACAAAGAAAATGAACGAATGCGGAGTTTACAAATTTTTTAACATTTTAATGGCCGCACGTTTACGCAGTCAAATAATTGATGGCCAGGGGTCGCTAATATTTTTGAAGAATTAATTTAAAAAAACTCTATTTAAAATTCACGAAATAATACATGTGCGAACATACACATAAAACAAAAGACAATAACAATTTAACAATAAATTTAATATTTTTCCTTTGTGTGATAATTATTAATTATTAATCGGTAACATCACACACATGCGTGAGCAGACAATAATAGTTGTTCCCGGCTATCACACACATATTGTGCGAACTGCCATTGAAGTGTTAAAATAGAACTACGGTAATCATCCAGAGAAACACCAAAAAGTTCTATTGCTCGATTATTATTTGCTAAGAGAAGTCACTCGACATATAAAATCGGTATTTCAGAATCGTGATTTGTAAGACAGGCCAGAATGTACGCGATGATCTAAAGACTCTTTGAGGTGCATAAAGGTATATATCGTTAAACAAGGAAGGACATTTAATCACGCCATTTAAAATTTTGTAAAGAAAAAGGAAGTTCATAATTGTCCTCCTAGATGTTAATGAGATGAGATTCAATTTGTACAGGAATAGGTCCATAATCATGGTCAGTAATATTATATATATATCTAGCACATATATTACACATAAAAAATTGCCAATTAAATATAGATAAATTCTTTTATACCCCCAATTACATATTCACTCGACAGTTTATCATTTAATTCCCTTTTAATTCCTATTTAAATCCCTTTTATCATTTAAGGATGGATTGTAAGGGTGAAATTTCATAATTTACGATATTTTGCAATTCCAGGTCTCGAATTGTATGTTTACTGAAAATGTGGGCCCAAATTAGCTAACAAATTCGTCTCCGAATGTATCGGTTTCACTGGTTCAAAACAAAACCGAAGTGAATCATTCGATGACCATGAGTCACCTAACATCAAGACCAAGAATATTCCGTAGGCTTGACCTCACGGAAAATAGCATGGGGAGAGAGTAACTAAATATGTAGTATTTATATTACACATTCTAACGACAATCGTGATTCACCTAACAGCTACATAAGTATAATCGAAGCTCCAGATATGTATCACCGAGCACGAGTTCTATATACCACCTATAATAAATTCGCAAGAAATAGAGGGAAAAAAGTAAACGGAATATTTTTCATTTCTAATACCAAGATCTAGCACGTAATCACGCACATTTCCATCTAACAAATATTACAGTATGTAAAATAATTTTAATAAAAATTCAAACAAAATGTACCATTTTAACAGCTAGAGATACCAAAATTGGAATTTCCATTTTGGATTCCACTGATTTGCAAACTATTACACACAGATACAACGTATCATATATAATCAGTTCGACCAGAACTCCACGACCTAATTAATAAATTTCTCACGCGAGGGGCGAGTTAACCGCAAGATATCAGTGCACAGTGCCGTACACACGGTGGGATTCGTGGTTCCGTGAAAAAAGGATAGGGCCGTGGAAGTTTCGAGTATTTCGAGCGATTCGAAGACCCGGGCAGCAGAGTTGAATGGAGAAAACAACGAGCGCCTGTGTCGGGCGCGAAAAGTCCGTTCTTAATTATTATTATCGTGTGAACCCGCGGCAAGGGTAATTATTTCCGTCTGCAGTAAACGCTTCCTGCGAAACGTGCCGGCCCCACGAGGGATGGGGCCGAAGTTACGTAAGGCACGCATTACTCCACCTAGCCAAAAACTTGTTTCATTTAAACTTCCTCGTTGACGCATTGATAAGCCAGCAACACCAGTGGCCCCCCGTTTTTAATTGCTTCCATTCGAGTTAGGCGACCGATCTCGCACGGCCTCGATCTTTCACGATATTTCGCTATTCCTCCATTTTGCCAAAGAGTTAGGCCTCGGAATAACCCCGTTTTGGGACTTGCTGCTGCATTTGAGGAATATTTCAGACTTGCATTTGTGATAAAATTCGGGTGCAATTACGCGTATGTCCGTGGAAAAATTTTGCGAACTTTGTGGGAACGCCGATGTGAAAAGAAGAACGTTGAAAGATCGTGCCTCGATTTATTTATATGTGACTTTATATTTTTGATTTTTAGTATTTATTTGAAGTTTATAAATTTTTAGCAATTCTTGCGAAGCTTTTTCTTATATATATATTGATAATTCCTTTATAGTTATTCTGCGATATTTGAAAATTTTTCATATATCCTTATGCAAATGAGCATATTATGTTTTCCACATTATCAAATATTTGTAGATGCAAAAAATGCATACAAGTTACACTTTACACGTTCAAACGCTTTCTTCGTTTTACGCAACTGTGACAACGTCGAAAGTTTGTAGCAACCCGGAACAAAGCGAAAGTAGTCAGCGAAAGACACGATTTTCAGGATTAATTCCTTTGCTTTTACCCCCTTTCTCATCACGGCCGCTAAAACTCGATCCGCACTCGGCGGACTGGTTGGGATAAATTTTTAATTTGCGGTCGCGCTGCGACGACACAGTTTTCGCGGCAACAGCTTAATATGTTCCGTTTGAAAATAGCGTTAAGTTCAAAAAGCTGTGTCGCGTGTAAAAACAACGCCAAGGAATTTGCCGCTGCAGGAAGACCGGTGGGAAACCAGTGCCGCTCATTTGCTCGTCGCGAAAATGAATTTCTATCTCCGCGTCTCGTTTACGTCCCTCCCTCCTCGTCGAAATGAATTTTCACTCGCAAATCTCGAAATGCCGGTTCGCGCTTTCTCAAACGCGCGAAACCCGACGCGTCGATCGAATTATCGAGATTTCTAACCTGAATTACGCAACGTATCCGAACGAATTTGCTCGTGCAACGGAACACGTGCGTATGCACGCGTACGTCGATGCGTGGTCGAATTATTATTCGAGTGGAGCTGATCGCGGGACTAAGAGGATTCGCTGGACCCCGTGGAGCGGTCGGTGTGGATACAATAACGCGATTGTTGCCAGCAAATCGGGCAAGTTGGCCGTAACACGTATCAGAAGTTACATACGGATAGCATCGGAACGCGTAACCGACAGAAATTATTGACACCCGGTGTACACGGTCCGGTTCCGTCTACGCAAACAAATGGCGGCCGGTGGCGCCAACCCCTAGCCGGAAGTTGACCGCACCTGCATCTGCAGCGCGAGAAACTTTTGGGTCGGCCGGCGTAAACGAACGGTTATAATTAAACAATTTGTCGCTATCGCCGCGAGCAAGTTGATCCAGATACCGCGTTTTATTTAATTACGCTTGAAACGCCAACTCCTCCCGGTGTCGTCCATTAAAACTTTATTTCGCTCGTAACGCGACACTTGCAACGCGTGTGCGAACAGTCACGCCACGAACGAGATTCCGTTCGCTCGGAACCGCACGTACTCGAAATGGCCGCCATCGGTGCCTTCGCAGCCACCGATATGATCCATAAGGCGGATTAATTGCCGAGTTCGCGTGAGTTCGTCGCACGCGTTCGTGTATACATTGATTCCGATGTGATTAGAATTCCAATCGTTCCGTAGTTTCTGCTACTTAAATGTTGTTGCACGACTACGTGCTTCGAGGAAGGTTATAATAACCGGCAGCGTTGTCGGAAGTGAGGAATTGGGTATCTGATAGTTCAACGAGGGAGCACGTGCATGGATACGTTAAACGATTTTTGCGTGTTTGCCTAAGCGTACGAGTTTCGATATTATCTTCGCAAATATGCTATTTTAAAAATATACGATTGCCTGGTTAGGTAAGTCTGGAATACATCTGCAATGTCAAAGTAGGAATTTCAAATATCGAGATTCGAATTTCGAGTCGATGTTCGTAGAAGAGGTATGTAAAATAAATTAATCAGCCCTTAATCCTTCGTGCCCGAATTTTGCGTATGATACTATTAGTTATTAGGTCGAATGCCACGAATATTATATTAAAATTTCATTCGATATTCCGTTAATTGATTTTCTATCATTCGAAAAGTTTTCCTCGATTTACTGTTTCTAGTGGTTCGATATAAATATATTCTATGCACTGCATATTCTATACACTGTCATTCGCGAACAGTTAACGAGTATCACGCGTTTAAGCCGATACAAATAATTACCGTGTCCAACCTTCCACCGTTCCTCCCTTTCGCGCGTTGAATTTTAAATTTCGCAGCGCGAAATTATGTCGTTTAATTGCCTCAATGAGGCAGCGAAAAAAGTGTAAAAAATTGTTTTGGCACGTAGCAAGTGTGTTTCTCTAAGAATACTATTTTCCACGGATTATGTGCACGCCGGAAGAAAATGCAATTTGTACTTCGACGTGAAAGAACATTAAAAAGTTCAAAGAGCAACGAAACAACGGTGTACTTTGTACGATGAATTTGCAAGCAACGATTTAAGCACTCTCCACCCGAATTTCTTTTTAAAATTAATGTTCTTCTCTCCCTTCGTCCCTCGACCAACTAATGAGATTAATTCTTTTTCCCACGAACTTTCTGCCTCGGTACACATTGAAACAACAACGCACACTGTGAACATTCGTTGCACGCGTATTACACGTAAATTGGAAACGAGAAATCAGCTTATATCGTGCTCAAGGCAAACTGGTAATCGAACAAAAATTAAAGAAACGAGCATTATAGAAGTTACGAATATAGAACAAAGAAGTGTACCAAAGGCTCGTCGAGTTATGAGAAAATTACATTACCGTTCTAATAGCGGACGCGTGGTTTGCTCAAGAAACTATGCAAATGCCGGAAGTTTTACTTCGGACAGCGGAAACTCACGTGGTCCAAGTGAAAATTTAATAGCGACACATAAGCCGCCGGACTCTTCCCGGCGAAGAAACTTTCCTCCCCGCCCTTCGAACCCACGCAATTACCTCCAATTACTCAGCCGGCGACTCGGCTTATGTATTCATGCAATTTCGCGCTAATTCGTTTACATTTTTAAATTTCACGGGAGGGTGGCCGGGCTCCCGGGGTAATTTGTTACCGGCGCAGTCGATGGAGGAACTTTTAAATCGCGCTGAATGCAGTTCAAGGCACCATGGAATACAGCGACGCCTTTTTTTCGCGCCTGCGAAAGACCCCTTTAAAATTGAAACTTTCTTAATACTACGGATATTAAAAATGCGCGGCAGTCCCCATTCATCTCGACGCTTCTGAAACTTTCTCCACCCTCTTCGCGCTCCTTTTCCCGTCACGGATTCCACCAAACGGCTGTTTACGAATATTTTTCAGCTTTCATATCCCGCTGCCTGTGGACCCTGTCCACTGTTAAAGAGGAACTGCTTTGAGTTCTTGGCTACTTTAAATTCTGACGATTTATCCCGCCACTTTGCGAACTTGTTTATTTATTTATCTTGCCTGGTTATGTAAAAGATATGGAAGAATATTGATAAATATTTAAAAGATATCGAAGGGTTGATTGGAAAATATTATTTTCTTGCGTAGACATCGAAATATACGAAGAACGTGAATGGACTATGCAATTTTGAAGATTCTGCGAATCACGGACAAAGAATATTTCAATAAAGAAAGTCGTTTATAAAATTTAAGTTTTGCATTTATTTCTTCCCGAATAATTTTATAGTATTGTAGGATATTTTCGGATTTTATTGGGGTCGATATTGGGATGGTCGAAGTGTTCCTGTAGGGAATTGCGTGCGGATGGACAACTGACTGCGTGCAAGGATTGTATGGATGAGATATTTATGACCCAGTCGAGTGCAAGTAATGAACGAAAGTCTAGGAATGCGTTCGAGTGTCTGAAGTACCTGGCCCACCGAGGGCGAGGTCGAATGAGAAACGAGTGATCAACGAAGAGAGCTTGTCTATGACAAAAGAGAGTGTTAGACTACATGCGTTCAGCGAAAATAACTAATAGGGCCGAGGGACTCATAAATATATCCCACTTAAACGCGTTGCTATGGCCCAGAAACATATATGCGCCCGTTGTTGCGGCCCTAGGACCGCACATCCCAAGTTAAGTAAGTGGACTGTTTTATGTTCTCATTGTCAGCGCCGCTATTCCCAAACGTTAGGTCCAAAGATGGCGCAGAATTTAACACCAAAAGCTAGCACCTTTTGGTCCTAGTCTGGGCCAGTTCCTGAGGACTGGCTGGGCCCGAACGGAAAGTCTAGCACCGGTCTCTGAGGACCGGCGTGGCACTTAACGTGTTAAACAGAAATGAGAGTTGATAGTTTTGAATGACTATCGCGACATCTGCTTAGCCCCACGGTACGATTTACTCAAAATCGCCCCGTGAATCGCGGGCGAGGTAGTGTGAAGCAGTTATTCAGTCAGTTAGAGTTCTAGATAGTTGCAGAACAAAGCACGAAGTCAGTTCCAGTCCAGCTCTAAGTCAATTCTTAGTCTGCGAAAAAATTGAAGTACCAAAGTACTCTTCAGCGCCGTGAAACTATGTGAGTCTGTAGTATGGAATACAGATACAAATCTCGTCTGAAATCTCTGATGTTTCACTAGACACAGCTGGTCTAAGTAGAATAAATAGATAAAGGATGCCAATTCGTTAGAATCTGAAAAGATTTCGTTAAAACGTTTCATCGCGATACAAAAGACCCGAAGATTAGCATCCGTTGACCCAGAAGATGGATCTGTTTCGAAACTACGATTCCCTGAAAGATACGTTTACAATAATGCCAGCGAGAAACGTTTCTCGAGCGATACATCGAGTTTCCATCGAGAAGTGGGTCGGTGAACGGCTATTTTCAGAAAATTCACGAAATTCCCGGTATTCTGTTCGGTATTCTATTCGGACACGATTCCATCGTTGAACGATCGTTTGGCACCACGCGACAAACACGTGCATTCTCGGGCAGGCGCGGTCGAAAACATGGATCGCGTTCGATGAAATTCGGATTGATTCGACGAGAATTTTCAATGACACATTATGCGATCGCGTCCCTGAAAACTGCATCGACGAGCACGGCGGAGGTTTCGCGTTGGAGATTCGATCAGCGCCAGGACGCGAAGTTGCGACATGTCGGATAAAAATCTGTCGCCTCTGCAATGAGTCCTCGAATTTGCAAGTAAATTAATGCTCCGAGTGAAGGGAACCGATGTTACGATTCCGTTATTTATGCTATACCGCGATATACATTCGCAACGTTACGTTTTATTTTATTCTAATTCTGTTCTTTAACACATCGACACGTTGCCTGGCACGATAAAATTGCCATTTTTGGAATATGACGAATTATCAAACAATGCGATGAAAAAAATGAATAAAAATAAAAATAGCGTACTGTTTATTTTACAACGTTCTCCGTTAATTACCATTTTTCAAGTTTTCAAAATAAAAGCAAATATCGCGAATTTAAAAAATCTATACTGCCGTTTAATTGTGATAATTTTGAGCAATTTGTATTATTGTTATTATCATCTGCATCTGTTAAGGAATAAGTGGAAACGGTATAGGTGTTAATAAATTATTTGCAAGTATGTACAGTGCACAACACATTCTTGATACTCTGAAATACAGGTAACCTTCCGCACGTTTGCAGGCTAACTCATTATATCTAATGCCGCGAGCAATGGTCTTGCTCCCTCTTACTACCTAATTATCCTGATTGGGGATAAATAGCCATAAATAGCGTATTTTCGACAGTATCGATTTAACTCTTTGGGGCACGATGGGATTTGATGCATCGTAATGCATGGTGGGATATTTTCAGTCCCACCTCGAAATATTGCTATAACGCATGCGCATGGGTTTATATTTCGTCTTATTTACGTAAAGCAGTTGGTAATACCTTTGACAAATGTTATAAATGTATTTGTTTGTGTTGGTAACATTTAACATGGGACGGTGGGACTATTCTATAACATAACTACTCTATAACAATAAATTCAATTAAATTATTATTATTTCTTTTTATGTCTCTGCATTATGTGATTCCTTTATTAGTAAAAATATACCAATTTTGTTGCATTTAAAACTCAATAAAATTTCTATGCAACATGAGTTTCTTTAATTATCAGAAATCCTGTGAAAGAGATACTCAAAGCATATCGATCCTCCTCTTTCAGAAAAGTTTCCAAAATGGCGTAAGCTGTTCTTAAATCCGATTACTTATGTAACAGCTATTGAAATATTCTAAAACAAGCAATAATTGGAAATTTACGAAGATTCCAAGCGACCTTCTCTCCGTTAATTCATCAAAACGATCGATACCGTGAATCGTTCCCGCAGAACCGTAAGGATCGATTGTTCTCGCGGAAAGTCACGGGGGGACGAGGGGAATCGGTTTGAAAATCGTGGCACGCGTCTCCCCCTTCGCCCCCGTGCAAAGGATAATTCGAAATTATCGTCCATACAAGTTTCTGCTTGTTAAAGCACCGCAACAGATAACATTCGATATTTATTATCCGCGTTATTGGAAACCGTTAACGCAAACCGCGCTCGGCGATATTTCTTCCCGTCGAGGAACTTCAGGGTTTCCCACGGAAATAATGGATGTTAAAAAATTGCCAAGCACGACCGCGCTCGCGTTCGGATACTTCGTCGTGTGAATTAAACATGAAATCAACATGGTGAATGTGCCCGTTGCTATTAGTGCTTTCTGCTCCTCCTGGTTATTTTCTTTTTCCCCCCACGTCCCCGGTCCCGGCAATCTTTCCACGATCGATGCACATTATGCCCGGTAACTCCTCGAGCTCGAACGATGAGGATGAAAATGTTGGTCGCGTTGCGTTCCAGCGCGCCAAGGTCCTAGGGTCAGGAATTTCCAAGCCTGTCAGACTACGACGCCATAGTTCGACGCGTAAATCGGCATGTCTATATTTAGCCAACTATCATCGTATGATGGAAAATTTTAGACGAGGGATCGAGAGGGGGGAGAAGTATTTTCGACACGAGATATAATATTTTAGAAGAGAGAAGCAGAAAATTTTAGACGACGTATGGTAATCTCTAATTCCAGATCTTTGCACTCCAATTTTTGCATTCGAGCCAAAAACCCTTTGCACACGACGATTTTTTGGCTAAAGAAGAGTGGGAAGATTCAAAGATTTTCTGCTATAAAGTTGACGATACTTCTTTGAGTAGTAAATGAGAAATCGTATAATAATTAATACATGGAATTATTTGATTTCGAAATTTTGCACACCGTTACATTATCTGAAATTTAACATATGAATTGCTATCGAGCTTCGAAATTTTATCAAATGCCGACTGAATGGCGCCTCTCTAGTGCAAAAGGAAGCAGAAAATTTTAGACGACGTATGGTAATCTCTAATTCCAGATCTTTGCACTCCAATTTTTGCACTCGAGCCAAAAACTCTTTGCACTCGACGATTTTTTGGCTAAAGAAGAGTGGGAATATTCAAAGATTTTCTGGTATAAAGTTGATACTTCTTTGAGCAGTAAATGAGAAATCGTATAATAATTAATACATGGAATTATTTGATTTCGAAATTTTGCACACCGTTACATTTGTGGTAGTGGTTACATAGATTTTTAAGTATATATGTGTTCGAATGATTGAAACAAGTATGCATGGGATGGAAATATCTAATGAATTCAGGTTATTATGATAAATGTGTATGCGTGTAATGATTGAGGTGTGTGTAAATTGTATGTCAATGTAATGTATGAAGAAGAAAGAAAAAAAGAGAGTGATTTGGGATACGTTAGTTGCAATTGAGTTATAATAGCGAGAAGTCGCGTGATAGAGTAATTGTATAAAATTAATTATATTTGAATGTTACATTTGTGTTTTATAATCTTTCTAATTAAACAAAGAATTGTTCTTGCTGTTATTAAAATTTCATCCACCACTAACAACATTATCTTAAATTTAACATATTAATTATTATCGATCTTCGAAATTTTATCAAATGGCAATTGAAGGACGCCTCTCGAGTACAAAGAGTTAAATTCCTTTTTCATTCTTATTAAGAAAATGTTGAATTTTGCGGGATGTATTATCGTAGAAGAATTTCGGTGGATTTTTATAGGGAGCGCTGGCTGTTTATTTATTATCGTATATGAGAATGTTGCTCCTGAGGAATGGTTGCTCGGGGAATTGCACCGAAATAAACAATTATTTTAATAGCGAGAGAGAGTCAATGGAGCCAGTGCAATTATTGAACATTTTTGCGAAATGTTTCATGCAGTATTTTCAAAACAAATTCAATGTGGCGAAGCGAATGAATTCGCATACCGAGTACTTTAACCAATTCCAAAAATTTGCACTCGAATTTAAATGTAATACGCGTAAATAATAATAACTGAAACAATATACAATGGAAATATATCAGTATATACAACTACGTCTCTGTCCTAATAAACACTAAAATTAACTTTGCCAAATTATTCGATATTTTCAGGAATTAACACGATGATTGCCACGCACTTTTCACGATTCCGATATAAGAATACAATTTGATTTAATCACGTTATATTATTACAAACTTTATTTATAATACATAGTAATAATCAAAAAGCTAAAAAATTTTTTCCTGCGAAAGAAAGCATGTTATGAATTATCTCGTACTTGGCTTATGTAGCAGAAGCTCTTCGCGAAAGTACGAAACTCTACGAGATAATTCGTACTCGAATGGCAAGTAACGAAGGGACGAGATGACTCGTAGTAGGTACCCTGGACAAGTAAACAAGCTACGAGATATCTCGTAGTTGGCAGTCAACGTGTTAAATATACGAAGCGATGAAAAATGAAGAACAGGAATTTCGGAATCCAACATATCAAATACGAGTTGAAACAACGGATGGTACAAATTCGGTACTTAAAAATCAGCCAGCCGGCTGATACCGTACCCTTCTCGTGAGGAATTTCCAGTAGTCGAACACTCCCAAAAATCAGGCAAAACATGGGAATGTGGGAATAAAAAATTCGCAACGTCGACGTTGTTTCGGCAAAGCCAGGATCCCGGATCTTCGCCATCCAAGTTTCCAACGGAGCTCCGATATCGCCGGATCGGGAAAAAACGGTGTAATTAAAAGGTTGAACAGGTGGAAAATCGGACGTCTGGCAAAAATTCTTCGCCGGGAGCGCGAGTCGAGTGGAATAACAGCGCGGAATAAATCGAATAAATCTTGGCCGAATGAAACCCCTCGGAATCGAAAAAGCTTTCCGCTCGGGCGTTTTATCGAAAACATTGTCGGGGAGAGGCCAGCGGAGGGGGCGAGCGGCGGGGGCCACGGGCGAACCGGATGAATTTACATTGTCGCGTCATCGGGCGAAATTTCGGCAATTCGTTTTTACCGTCCCATCGTCGTTGCACGTGCCACGAAGAAAACACGTGGTAATAGCTTCAATTTCGTACGGTCAGCCCTCGAAAGTTTCGCCGATTAGCGGAAGCGAATCGCGGCGCGAGCAGCCGAGCTCCAACGTCGATTCGTGTTCCAACGAATGCAGATGAATCGAATGTGGCCTCGCCGTGTAATTCGAAGTCGTGTTCGGTGGACCGTGATAAAATCGAATCCGTCCTCTGCGCGAGCACCAGCCGACCCGGTGTTTCGCGTGTATACGTCTCCGAGGAGAGTCCACGATCGCTGCGCGTTTATCGAAATCGAATCTCGCTCGGACAGCGCGAGGGAAAGCCGACGCGTTTCGTCCTCGACGTCGGGAAATTATTTGGAAATTGTCGGAGGATCGAGTGGTCTGATACGAATATTTGTTGGTTAATTATTTATCCCTTTGACTACGGCAGGCTTTGATACGTACCGGCCGTACCATACGATAGGAATCCATTTGTATGTATACACAGAACGGTGAAATTTTTCACTAGATGTGCATTTCTGAGAAATTATTGCATATTCACAATCATAATCAGGACACTATATTCTACTATATTAAAACAATATTATTTATTTCTTTGTATTAAATATTAAATAATGCATTAAACGGTGAAACTTTTCGTTAGGTGCGCATTTCTGAGAAATTATTGCATATTCAAATAATAATCAAAACACTGTATTACACTATGTTAACCCTTTGCACTATGCGAATTTTTTGTTACAGAAAAATAGTAATTTGAAAACTTTCTACCATAAAG
The DNA here is from genome assembly GCF_001483705.2 of Eufriesea mexicana. Classification (NCBI taxonomy): domain Eukaryota; kingdom Metazoa; phylum Arthropoda; class Insecta; order Hymenoptera; family Apidae; genus Eufriesea; species Eufriesea mexicana. The sequence goes on along the minus strand of NW_016909027.1, from coordinate 300,774 downwards.
TCGACGATATTTTCAAACCGGTAAATAAGAAATCGTATGCAAATTGAGACGTAGAATTATTTTACTTCGATATTTCACGCATCGTTGGGTAATTGTAAATTTGATATATTAATTAACATCCATCTTTAGAATCTCTAGATTAAATGACGACTGAGAGGCGTCCCTCGAGTGCAAAGGGTTAAAACAACATTATTTATTTCTCCGTATTCGGCATTAAATTCTTACCGTAGATTCTTAAAATCTAGCAGCAAAACAAACTTTCGATCGCTTTTAGACTTCCACGGTATCACAAACGGAAGATTTCCAAGCGTCTTCAGGCACCCACAATAGTCAAAGGATTAAAATAAACCAAAAAGTCCACCGATTAAATGCGACAGAACTGACAGAACTGGTCACACAGATACATCCGCATGGCGCGAATAAACTTATCGATCAACCGGAACATTTATCTTTTTCATTTACTCGCGCATTGAACGTCTGTTGATCGGGGAGACAGGTCTCGCTAACTGGAAAAATTCCAACAAAAGTCTGGCCGAATCGTTTACGCAGTGATCTCGACGCTGAAAACCTAGAGCATTTTAACGCTCGATCCGGCGTACGTTTAAAATTCAATTAACAAACGGTTAATTGCTGTGTAAATAAAGCAACGGGAGTCGAAATGATCGGCCGGTTCATTCGTTCGCGTTTTTCCGAGCGATTAAATTTCCCGGGCAGGTTTATTCGAAAACAATGAAAGGAGCTAGCACGATCTCCGGCGCGCTGGGGCTCGGTAAATTAGATTTTCCTAAATTCCACGTCAAACCGTGGCGCGTCGAATGTAGTCGCTAAGCTGCGAGCAGAAGCCAATTTTCCGTCGAGATTAGATCGCGCAAATGGTATCTGCGCAGGTAAGGAATCATCGTGAATAACCCTGTCTTAGTTAGCCTCGTGTGACACGCGAAAACGCCAATTACGGAAACGTAATTGCGCTTTCGACAATGCTCGTTTCGCCCCTTTTACCACCGGCGCCCAATGGCCGACTCGCGATCGTATTTTCCATTCGATAATTCGGCTCGTTCCCCCGATTTCCATATTGCGTTCCGTGATCGTCATCAAAGAATCGTAGATACGATTTTGGAAATATTTCTGCACCAACGAACGTATATCTTTGAACGTACGGCCCGAGCCAATGGAATTTAACGAAAATTTACCACTCGAACTGGACAAAAAGGGGATGATTGTAACGCGGATAATTTCTTTCCGCGTGTCGATCGTGGATCAAAGGGTAAATCCACATCGATAACGAATATCGCTCGCGCTATTCGCAATTCGAAACGTTTCACGTGCCGCTTTAATAGATCATGCCATTTTTATGGCATCATTTAAGGGTTGCTTGGTCGTTTACGTTGGATTCCAGTAAACTTCGCGTTACGCGTTTACTTCGAAACTTCATGAATTTTACGGTCTACATTTCATTGGCGTTTACGCTGCTTTTCCCTTTTTATTTCCGCCGGGAAACCAACAGAGCATCGAGCAGCCGGATTAATATTTCTCCCGGCGATGCCTATCTGTTTCGTTAAGTACTACCCTTCGAGGGGCTAACTTGCGAGGGAAAACACGGGTCATTAGATTATCGTACGCGGAAATAAATGTGCAATTTATGAACGTAATCAAGATCGTTCATCCTTCATTCAACGTCGAGTCGTTGTAGTTTCCATGATTTTTATTTCGTTGATCCAAAGTTACAGCGATTCGTATTGATTAATCTTGTGAAATAATATTCCAGCCCAGTTTGCTGTAAAATCATACTACATTTCAGGACCACAATGGAAAAACACGACGAGTACGATTGTTGGATTTTTTTACTCGAGAGATGTTTTAAAATTCAATACCCCGTTGATCAATTCCATATTTTCAAAAACTGCATTTTTAGATGGTGTGGGTATTACATATGTATTTTTCCCACCTTTCGAAATGTCGATCGACGCGAAATTAGTTCCCCCGTTGGGGTTTTGTAAAATATTCTGCATGTCTGACCTATTTTTAGAAATATAAAATAAAATATAAAATTGTAAATTAATTTTGTCACAAAGAAATGACAAAATAGCCGCGTATAATGATGCTTCCATTATTAGTAAAGATCGAAATTAACCCCTTGTCCTACGATTTAGGTTCCGATAGCGTGTGCCATAATCAGCAATACAGTCGGTCACACGTTGAGCAATTTCATCCTAACGTGACGTCGAATAACACGCAACTGAGATGGAAAGACGTCGACGAAAATTGCCCACGAGACTGATCAATAAAAATAATCGTTAAACGCTACAGAAGTACGTCTAAATTACTATTTTCCTGGGCATGCGAATTACTAGTTTCCTTGTCAAAATAAACGCGAAACGATTCATCACCTACTCTAAATTTTTCTTAGAACGGTGGTGAAATTTAAGGATGTACAATAAATATTACTAACCAAACTCTCGTTCGAAATCTGTCGATGGTACGTGCCATAATTAACAACAGAGTCAGTCACACGTCGACAAAAATTAACCACGTCTCTCACTCGTCACACTCATGTTTGACCCGATATCCTTACCACGAGTCTCGCACGATATTACAGATCATCTTAATTTCGACACAAACAATTGTACTTTTTCAACAATTATATCAATAAAAAACCTAAATTCAGTTGTTACATCATTTTTGATAATTTTTAGATTAAAATATCCTTCAACCACCAAATATTAATATACGATATTAAATATCCCTTTAGCCACTGGATGATATAAAAATGATAAAATCAATTTACGAACTTCGAAAATAACATGATCGTATCTCGCCTAACCAGGCAACGTCATAAAATTTCAATTTCTGTTGAAAGTTGTTACTCTGTTATCAAACTTCCACTGTCGATACCTGTAACGATTCATTATCACACAAGGATGCAGAATAAAAACAAAAAGTACTTGGGGTAATAACGACGACACCCGTACGTCAATTAGAATAATTAACGGTCGAATGGGGTAGTTACACGCGATTGCAGGCAAATATTCTTTCACGCGACGTTTCAATTAAATTAGCCTTTTCGCGCGGGATCATTGATCGCGAGAACATGACACAGGGTAGCGATCGAGGGGTCGGAAAAACATAATTGACCGAACCCGAAATGGCCACGGGACGATGGTCGGGAAAGTGAAAAATTCTCCGCAGGTACGACCCTGCATTTCCGCCTCTCGACGATGCCGTTGCGACTGAATTCTCCATCGATCTCGATTTCCCGCGGCAATCGATAACCTTCTGCCGCCCCGTATTCGATAATTCGCACTTTCAGTAACTTCGTGCTCGATATTTATCGTATTCAATCGCCGAAGATGGAAGTGGATGGCTGCTATCCGTTACGCGTTTCGAAATTCCTACCGATAAATGAATAATGTAGCGACCGTCGATGGTGTCCCTAATCGCCTGACGGGGTCGGCCGGGTTACGAATAGGATGAAGAAATTTGCGTGACGGAATTTTCGGAGGGCGTAACGTGGCACAGAAGAGGTCTCCGAATGGGGTAGGGGTCGTTAGTGCCGACAGGCAATTTTCTCGAGCAATTGTTTAGGTCTCTATGACACCGTGAAGCTCGCAATTCGGATAATCGCGCGCTTCAGGAATTCCAGTTTCTTCGAGTATTACGCAGATGTCAAAAAATTTATGGAGAACTATCATCAACTCCTAGATTCGATATTAAATTTCAAGTCCAGTTTAAATTAATAGAAAATTCTGATTATGGGGGATTTAAGTCCCATAAATAGCGGAAATAAATTATTTTAAAAGCAGAAGAATTATTTGGAGCATGTTTGAGGAATAGGATCATATGAAAAAGGAAGAAATGACGAATGTAAATTATTTCGAACCGATTGAATTAGGTTTCTAGAATAGATTAAATCAGACAAACGATCAATCGCATTTGCGCTTCGACGGTTTCAAAATTTCCGTTTCATAGAAGGTAAAATAATTCACAAAAGATACACATCGAAGTTCTTTGAATCAGAAATCGGAGAAAAACACAGTGAGCAAAGCAACAGTTGCCACCAGTCGGTCTACTTTCAAAGTTACATACGTAGGATTGGCAAACATTTTATCGAGGAAGGGATTAAAGAGGAACTATCACCGACAGTGGACATGAATTAAAACGAACGAGTGACTGGTGTGCACACGAACGAATTCTTCCTGTAAATAACACCGCGACGGAAAATATTCGCATTAAGCATGATCGCTATGTGGATACGTTACACGATCAAAGTCTCGTTTTATTAGCATAAATTCTAGCTGATCTCGTGCCAAGTTTTTGCTTTGTACACATGCATCCGTGCAAAGTACAAGGAACGAACGTATCAGGTAACGCAAATTCGCCATGAAACAGGCACGAATTTATGGAAATCGCGCGATATTAACGAACGAATTCGATGACAGATCGGGGAGCAGAATTTTCAGCCATCCTCTACGCGTTCTTTCATGCCGGTCGATTCGCGCGTAACGTATTCGCGGTTCATCGAACTTTCTGAAAAGAGCAATTCTTTTCCCATCGTTATTCCTTCCACCGTTCGGCTCTACGTTAGATTTTATCATCCTTCCGCGTTTATCTGTTAATGAAACTTTCCAGTAATTCGAAACAAAGGACGCTCGTGACGACGGAAAATATCGCGATGAGATTATCCAGGGCAGTGCTTCTCAACCGCTGTGCCCCGAGGATTTCGTTTAAATTTCGATACCAGCGAAATTATTCGATATCAATCGATTACCGTGAGAAATAAAAATCGGTAAAAATCGCAGCGTTGCTTCCACCGATATTACACGATTAATTTATTCGATCAGACAGTCCGACATATATTCGCAATGCAGAGATTCTCGGAAAAGAAAATTTTATTTGGGAAAAGGGAAGGATATAAGTACCCGTGAACTGGTTCGTACGATAATCTTGGTGAATTCTTCATCTTTATCGGCGAAAGCGCGAGTAAACAACGAATCGAGGATTATTCGTGCCCTAGAGACACCACTGGAATGCAAAGAGTAAGCTTGTGTCGCTATCTCGAAAAGGTTGAGAAACCTCGATTCGGGGAATAATGATAAAGCAAGGCAGACTTGCTAGGGTAGGAAATTCGTATTCGGGCGAAAGGTGATAGGAGTAGCGAATAAAATGCAAGATCACGTAATGTGTGCTAAAAACGTACGGGCGATATATCTCGAAAGTACAATATGACAAGGGTGGAAACAAATATTTGCAATATCAGCGTTTTTTACACCACGAAAGAACCCCTTGAGACCATGTGCGACCAGCAGTAACAGTTTTTCCGGGACAGCGAGCACGGAGGAAGGGTGTCAACCCCTCCTACCCTTTCTCTAAATTTCTCTTCACTTCTTACGTTAGACATGAGATACGAGTTTATACAACTCCCCGTTGCCCTGCTTTCTGTTTTCTAATTTCGAAGATGCACCCCGTGTGTCTCGAACCTCCTTCGAGATAATTCCCCTGCCATATTGCGCGAGATGTTTACGCCGCTCACGAATCCGCTTATTAAAACCCTCTTCCCCGGGGAAAATTGCGCTTCTTATTGAATATTCATGTTCCCGATTACAAGAACTAACGTTCGAAATTTTATTCCGTGGACCGTGTTTATCTATCGCGCGATTCTCTTGGGACAATGGGCAGGAGATCACGGCGATAGGATTAAAGGGCTTTCTTGATTTTCGCGCCGGATTTTATCCGAAGAAATTACGACCTGTGTATAAGTTTCGAAGATTGTTTTCATATCGCACTCGAGGAGCTCGGAAAGCATACCGAGTTGGGGAAAAATATAAACGCTTTCTTGAATTGGAGACTCGAAATATGCAGTTCGTGAAATCTTGTTAAAGAAGCAAAGAATGCTGTACTTTAAAATTTTTCAAAACACGCGATGAAATATTCTGGTAGCCATTGATGCTTCGAAATCAAATTGCGACCGTATAAAATGAAACTTTGCATATAATTGGGAACAGAAATTGACTGTCGTCTAGTGTAAATAATGTTAGGAAAAAATGTTTAGAAAAATGTGTCAGAATAAAACAGTTGTCATAGAATTACCTAGGAGAATTATCGAGGAGAGGGAAGAAAGTTCTACAAGGAGTGAATCGATTTATTACTTCAATTATTATTATAGGTTTATTATTTAAATATTTTATGCTTGAATATACTACGTGATTTTTCGTCAATAACAGTGAAAGATATTTTTGTTCAATTCTACCCTACACCAACAACGTGCATACGTAAAATAGGAAAAATCTTTTCGAAAAACGAAATAATCCTCCTTTTAGTAAATTTCTGAAAACGAAAAAATATTATTCCACACTATTGATACTCCAAAATTAAATTACGATAACAATTAGACCAAAAATCTCCTTCCACTGCATAGCTCGTTCCACCAAAACAAGAAAATGATCCCGATATTATGGGTTTATTATTTAAATATTTTATGCTCAAATATACTATGTGATCTCTCGTCAAAAATAGTGAAAGATATTCTTGTTCAATTCTATACGCAAACAACAACGTCCATACGTGAAATAGGAAAATTCTTTTCATAGAACGAAATAATCCTCCTTTTAGTAAATTCGTGAAAACGAAAAAATATTATTTCACGCTATTGATACTTCAAAATCAAATTACAATGCGAAAAAAACAACGCTCCCAATTGGACCAAAAATCCCCTTCCGCCACACAGCGTTGCACTGTTCCACCTAAAGCAAGAAAACTACCCTAGTTCGTCCCTGGCCATCGAGTTTACGTTTAATTACCGGGCTGCGAACCTTAATCGTAACTTAATTAATAACAGCGTCATTCCGTACTACCATCGAATGATTTCGACGGTGGTTCGAGGCGAAAAGCGCGTTTCGTCGTTCGCAGGAGCGAGCAGCCCCGACAGAAAACGAACAAACGCCTCGTCCTATCCTGTATATCCGCACCTTTATTTTTATTCCTTCGTCGATCGGACGAGGAATTTCGCCCTGATAACCGAGTTATCGGTGCTTTTTTCCCCCGAAACGCTGCGATCTCGTTATCTCGTTTCGCCATAACCCAGCCAGGCGATGGAACGAGGCTGATGCACGCGGTCTCGCGTTAAAAATGCGCCGTGTACCTCTATTATCGTCGCTAAGCTCGCCTCGCAATCTTCACGCGCCCTCTACCAACGATATTGCATTTTCGCGAAATTCCATTTGTTAGCCGTGGTCAAACGCTTCCCGGCTATAAGCTGATGAATTGTTAAATATTCCACCCCCACCCCTGCCAAGATTAACTACTTTTTCATCTGATATTCCAGCTATGTATCTCGCGGGGCCATCAATCACGCGGCTGCTAAATTAATAATTAAACCGACTCGACGGAGACGAGATAATTCATCGACAATCTCGACGATGGGTAGACGAATGAATACTGGGTGAACCTGAGCGTGTAAAGGGTGGTTTGGAAGAAAGAGACGACGAATTTAACTCCTTGTACTATGATTTAATTGTAAAAAATTGTAGATCGAAGTGGTATTTAATTTTCAGTCAACCGTTATGTACCTATTCCATCCACGATAAAATTAGGGGAAAATTTCAGGAATCCTACGAATTTCGTGCATGCTAAGATTAAAGTAATTTGGAATTTAACCCCTTGCACTATGACTTAACTGTGAAAAATTGTAGATCGAAGTGGTATTTAATCTTTGGTCAACCGTTATATACCTATTCCATCCACGATAAAATTAGGGGAAAATTTCAGGAATCCTACGAATTTCGTGCATGCTAAGATTAAAGTAATTTGGAATTTAACCCCTTGCACTACGACTTAATTGTGAAAAATTGTAGATCGAAGTGGTATTTAATTTTTGGTCAACCGTTATAAACCTATTCCATCCACGATAAAATTAGGTGAAAATTTCAGAAATCCTTCGAATTTCGTGCATGTTAAGATAAAGGGAATATAATTACCGTCACTCGATTAGTGTAGTTTATAATCACGAGATTTGACATGAAGAATTCCAGACTCGACATTATCTAATAAATATCTAATAAACAAATACTGTATAATAAATAATGTTTAATAAATAACAAAAGGGTAAGAAGAATAGGAATAGCTTGTATAATATAAATTTGTAAATAAATATGTAATATAAATTCATGTTTCATTATAAATATTTATTCCCTAGAACCGACAAACATTTTTTAATTCTGGCACCAAAATAATTAATTTATTAATAATTTATTATAGTTAGGAAGGGATTGCAAGTCTCGCAATAGAATCTCCACATTTAATCTATTCAATTTTAAGAAATTTACTACTTGAAATACGTCTTACTACATACCAGGTGATCACAGTTCAATATTGAAATGTACACTGAAATACAAAGTACTCGTTTTGATCGTCTCCTCTTGAAGTAATCAAACGCGAAATTATTTTTATTGCTTCCAGGTGAATAAATTACTCTCTTATTATTGCCTGTCCTTATTTTTGTACAATTCTACATGTACGAAAATCTTCTTCGATTTATCAAAGGTGAAAATGTTATTGCTTTAACTTACTACGCGAATCCTCCATAATCGGGAATATGAATAATAATAAAACAATATTTTCCAGCAGTCAGTGTTTTAACTGAAAAATTTGCCTTCCCGAGAGAAAAGAAGAAAAGAGATCAATTTAATGGTAAAGGGTGGGAAAAAAGGAAAATATCTGTGTTCGATAAAATTTCCCTGAAAAAGCTGAGCGAAATCCTCTCTGTAACGGGGAAAAAGGAGGAGATGAAACGAAGTTTAATCACAAGTGAAAATCGCGAACAGCGATCGGAGACGTAACTGAAACTGAAACAACCGACGGGACGCGTTAAACGAACTGTCAAAAATACAGAGTCGACGAAACTGTGTTGTCACGCTCTGTACTGTGGCAAAACTGGAACGTGTTGCGGATCAACGTCGATCACGGCTTGAAAGTTTAACAGCGAGCTGTTCCACCGTGTATCATCTCTCGATGTCTTACGCGAAACGTGGATTATAATTCCTGGTAAATTAAAAACTGATTGAAAATTAATTTCCATCGATAAATCTGTGTCAAAGCGATATCAGATTTTCTAATTTTAATTCTGGTAGTACCACCAATTTTTACTTCTCACGAATCGGATTGCATTGTAATTACAATTTTTTAACGATTTTACAAAATGACAATAATTCTCGGAAATTTTCAATAATTTCAATTTATTTCCATTTAATTCAAACTAGGAAGAGTAACGAGAAAAATATTTTTTTTAAATTATATTCTAAACAAACCAAATCCTGGCTGCACGAAGTATACTAACTATACTGAAGCTATCGATAGCACCATTACGATCTTCATTCTTGTAATAATATTGGCAATTGCGATTACGTTTGCGTTCTATGGTAATAGTATTACTTAATTGAAACAGCAATTGCGTTCGATAATAATGACAGTGCATAACAATTTCCATCGGAATGTGCTGTAATAACTTCCACACGAAAGCCCGATAATTTCTTCATTAAAACACTTTCAGCGATTAATTTTTAACCTCGTGACCAAAATCCCAGCGGTATTGACAATTGAAAAACGAGATAAATATTCGATCGACGAGTTCCATCTCGGCAAATCACGCATTTTACAGCAAGCCATTAATTCTGTGCATTCGCGCGTTTCGCCAGGTTTCTCTAGCATAGGCGAAACGTTTATTTTTGTCGTTCGAATTCGCGCGGCTCCAGCTAGAAAACGCCTATTTTAAGCGTGTTGGTGCTTCTACGAAAGTTCATAGAGAAATACCCAGCGATAAAACACGCCGCAGGCCTACTACGGGGAAATCTAATTAAGCTGACTCAATTACAGACTGGAAACAAAGTGACTTTATCGTAAATCTCCTGAAAAACGCTGTAACTTCTACTTTGAATTACATAGCTGCTTGCAGACGTTCTCGACCGTGCATCACGAGCTTCGAATTTTTGTACCGTTATGTGGGGTAATTTCAGCGAAGAAAAATTTTTTCTTATTTCTAACGAAGAAAACATCTCTTCTTTCTGATTCAATGACTGATTTAATTACATCAACGTGGCTAGTATAAATAGAAGGATATCATTACACTTCTGTCTGATTGATTATTCTGACGAATTCACATTTATGTAATAATTTCGCTTATAAATAGCTCGACGAATTCTCCTTTGGTACATTTGTGAAAATGATTACGCCAGTGTTTTCAAGGTTCTTCTAAGCCGACAGGAAATGAGCTGTGATGTTTTAATATACTCTCGTGTTTGTTATTCCAAGCTCTGCGTTAATAAATCCCTCAACTTTGCCACGCCACGCTCCATGCCTACTATTTTTAACTTGGAAAATTTTATTTTCAATTTAAGCGGTGATTCGAAATGATTCTCTGAAGGAAAATTCGAAGCTCGACGAGATGTAACAAACAGAAAACAAGGTAGCATGAATTATAATAAACACGGACGTGGATAATGCAACTAAACGCAATTGTATGAGAGTAAATGGCGACAAACTACCCTCTTGCGCCTCCTAGTCGCAAATTCGAGTAAAAACCATCCGATAATTACATTTTGGCAGGGAATAATCAGGGCAGCAAATAGTGTGTATCCTACATCAGTCGCATTATCCGAAAACGTTTCATTGGACGAAAGTTATTAAAGCCGTATCGTCAAACGCTGCGCGTAATAAAGGAGCTCGAGTCGATTGTCAACAACTGAGAGCGACAAGCATTGTGTCCGACTCTTTGCAATTCAATTACACTGTATCAAAATTGTTCGAGCTTAACGCGAATTCAACAAACTCCGAACGAATCGAGTTGCGCCTTAAACATTAGCCCACCGCCATGGCCTCTGTGTTGAAGTTAGAATTTCTAGCGTGCAACGCTTTCGGTATTCAAAGCGTCAGCGTGGCAACATAATTTTCCCGCAACTGAACAAAGCTGGCTGTTAAAGAAATTCAAATTTACTTTCACCTGTTTACCGTGTTTTGAAGACTATTCGATGAATTTTCATCGAAAAGGACTATTTCGGTATATTTATTTCTCTATCGATAGGAGGAAATGAGATAAATAAATTAAACAATAAAAAGAACGATGAAAAATAATTTTTAACGGCAAGTGACTTGGAAGTTACATATTTATATATTCTCTATCACATTATACTGAGTTATTACATCACAGATGTAATGCATAGCACTATATTTGTGATAATTATTTCTATTTTAAATCTCGTCAAAATTACGTTCACTTATTCCCGGTGTTTTGAAGACAGTTCGATGAATTTTCATCGAAAAGGACTATTTCGGTATATTTATTATTATAGGAGGAAGTGGAATAAATAGATTAAATTATAGGAAGAACGATGAAAAATAATTTTTAACGGCACGTGACTTGGAAGTTACATATTTATATATTTTCTCACTTCATTTATTTATTCCTATCATATTATACCGTGTTATTACATCGTTAAGGTAACGCGTTGTAGTATATTAGTAATAAATATATCTATTTCAAATCTCGTCGATTTTCTTCCATTTTAATGTTACAATTTGGCACATTATCAGTTACGCGGGAGTGATATGGTAAATGTAGATAATCATCTTCTCGTAAAATCAAAATTCAATAGCTTTCCACGAACAACCATTCTTCATCATACTTTCAAACTTCGTCCGAGATAATTATTCCATATTGTTCATTGAAATTTCCATAAAAACCAGTGGATCCTTCGAAATAGTACGCATCACGATAACAAGAAAAACGAAATTAATCATTCCTCCAATCGTACATGAACTTTCATGAAAATCTCTTTACAATCTCGCAACTTCCAGCAATCTACCCACAGTTACCCAGAATCCTTCTGCTCGCCCATTACATAAGAGCAGCGATAAAAGCGAGATTAAAGTGAAAAAAATAAATAAAAGATAGAGAAAGAGAAAGAAAGAATGGAACATCTGGCAATTAAGAGAAGAACGCGATCGAAACGCAAATGACCGCGGCGCAGGGCAAAACTCGCGAATTTAATTAACGGTAAACCCGCGTTATGACTATTTTCGCAAGGATCGCGCGAAAGTTTTCGACGAAGCCGCGAAACTTCGGCAACGAAACACAATTGCACGTATGCCGGTTTGCGCCAAGTTTTGGCCGAGCTTCGGCACCCCGGAATGCAAATCCAAACGAAAATTAATGCTGCGATAATATTTACGTTTAACCTTGCGACATCGCGTGCTCGTATTAATTGCCACGATCGATTACCGATAGCCGCTTCAATGACACCGTTTCTAGCCATGTGCAAACGCGTCCTCTGTCGCGAGGTCGACAGCTTTTTTCCACGCAGCTCCCGGAAAAGGAAACGATCGTTTACGAATTCCTCTCGTTCCCGTCCGCTTTAGACACCGACGTACGCGCCCTCGTTAATCCGTTGATTAGCATTAAACGCGTTCGCAGAGGGATTAAACGGGCCTGGCTTTCCGAATAATCTTCTTTTTCTCGCCACGCGTTACTCACTCTGCCAGCTTCTCGCGTTCCTCCATCGGGTGACAGTGAATCGTTTACCACGATCTTCGAAACTTCGAGGATTTTAGAATTATCAAAGTGGCGAGTGGGGTCATACATGATTCGAATTATTTACATATTTCATATATATTTTCTTTTTCATTTCGAGTCATATTTTGCGAAGTCGATCGATAACTCTTGGTCAATAAAATTACGAATACGTGACTGCTGTTGTCAAAGTGTCAGAATTATAATAATACAACGATACGTGAAATATCGAAACAAAGCAGTTGAACGGATTAAGTTATACGGGATTTCTCTGCATGTTGTTGTAAAACGTGTCATCAATTTTGCCGGAGAGTAGCTTCGAATTTCTGCTTCCGTATAGCGAGAAAGCTTTCGAGTGTAAAGGGTGAATATTTAAATATCGTTGCTTTCGAGTGGTTAATCGTGGATTCGAATTTGCTAGTAAATACCCTAATTAGGACTGCTACCGGGAAAATGGAGCAGGAAGGGTAATAGATTATGTTAAATTATCGATACACACGGTATCGTTTGTTTTAGAAGACCGGACCTATAAATCGAGGGCTATAAAGCGACAAAATATAGCGGGAATGGGGATTTCGTGTGAATGTTCATTGCGAGTGACTGAGTTTCGAGTGACAGAGATGGACCGAGTGCTTACGCGAGATTAGGGTGCGGAAGAACGGTATATGGCGCAAGGTTTTAGGTGGACATTACCGAATGTGCTCTGGAAGTGTCTGCGTTGTTTGGAGTGAGTTGTAATGGACACAAGAAACAAAAACGAATTACTCTTGACAAAATATCTTATTTCTGGTCCAAGGCTGTTACGATTTAGAAGACTGAGCTGCAAACACCACGACTGAACTCAGAACTCTCGAATGAAGTTGGATACAGGTTAAAGGAAATGTAGGGGCTTTAATAATTCCTGTACGTAGTAAAGCAATTGACAGAATTGGGTAAAAATTGGGAAACACGACAGAGTCATAAAATAAACTCTGAAATTATAAAATAACAAATTAAAATTATGAAATATAAATTAAATAAATGATTCTATTTGAAAGGAAATAGATAAATTGCAAAGAGTAATGTGTTATAAAATTGTAGGAAAGAAGAAACCTATTGTTATAAATTATTAAAACAATTTTAGCTTTGAATCGAGCTGGATAGTATTTTGTATTATAAAACGAGTTAAAAATTGAGAAACAAAATTTTGTCACACGTGGAAATAGTCAAACAATTGACACAATGAGGTAAAAATTGAGAAACACGATAGAATTATAAAATAAAGTCTAAAATTACAAAATACATAAATAAAACTAACAAATTAAAATTATGAAATATAAATTAAATAAATGATTCTACTTGACAAGAAACAAGTATTTAAATTGCAAAGAGTAACACGTTATAAAATTGTAGGAAAGAAGAAACCTATTGTCATAAATTATTAAAACAGTTTCAGCTTCAAATCGAGCTGGACAGTATTTTCTATTAAAAAACGAGTAAAAAAAAATTGGGGAACAAAATTTTGTCACACGTGGAAATAGTCAAACAATCGACACTAATGAAATAAATAAAAGTTGGGAAACACGACAGAGTTATAAAATAAACTTTAAAATTATAAAATACATAAATAAAAGTAACAAATTAAAATTATGAAATATAAATTAAATAAATGATTCTACTTGAAAAGAAATAGGTAAATTGCAAAGAGTAATGCGCTGTAAAATTGTAAGAAAAAAGCAACGTATGACTGTAAATTATTAAAATAGCCCTACCTTTGACTCGAATTGGATAGTATTTTCTATTAAAAAACAAATTAAAAATTGAACAAAATTTCGTCATACGTGGCTCCGTTTCGCGCCCAATCATTTCCATTCAAATAACACCATAATCATAGAACGCAAGTCGTATTATATTCACTTAATTTAAACTCACCCCCAGCAAACATCGCGAATATCAATGGCAATTCGATTATTCAAATAGAACCGCATACAAGCATTCCAAGTATAAACCAAACTCCAACGTCAGCTGAAATTTCCAATCAACACAACATTCTTTCCTGTAACTTTAATAAAGCAAATTTACCCTCTACTTTAACCACCGATCTTCGATATAACTATTAGCTTTCCCCTCGTGCTTCGCATCTTGAATTCCGTTAATATCGATAAAGGCAACTTTCCGACAAGCCGGTAGTCCGCAATCGGCGGCTTTAAATATTTATCTTCCACGCGTCCAGCAATTAAGCCCGGTCCCCGTTTACCTCGCCTGTGTAATTAAGGATTCTTTTCAACGCTATTCGCGAAACTTCCGCGCGGCTATCGAAAATCCGCGCAGGCCGCGTATATTTGGGTGAAAAAGCTCGAGATTGCGCGCAACTTACGCGTGGAACTTAGACAAATTTCGCGAAGGGTTTGACATTCGGTCTGGCCCCGGATCTCGTGGCGACTAAGCGCGTCGATTCGAGCCGAGTCGTTAATCGTGAAACTGTCAAGAACCGTGGGGAGAGAAAAAAGCACTCGTACAGTCGACCGGCCAACCGACGGAGTTGCTTTTCCAATATTTAAAAGTTAGGGAAAATACAGCCACGCCACGGCATCGGCTCGTTAAGGCGCGAGAATTTCGAGACGAGCTTTTTCAACGACGGATCCCAGCAAATTATCCGCCTGGGAGGGAACCTACGCGGAAGTTAGGGCCGGTGTCACGCGGCCGAGTGTCTTCCCAGCATTCCAAATATCCGGGTAACCGATAGAAGTTTCCAGCGGAAAAGGGTACAAAGCGATTCGTATTTAATGACTCGCGCTTCAGCTCTGTTAGAGATGTTTGAATTTTTGCGCGGGTCTCGCTGCTGCTGCCGGGAAATGGAAGCGAAACGAAATTGCTGGCTATATGGAAGTTTCAAAGGAGGGCCATGAAATTGCAACGAATGGAATTTTCCGGTTTTTGAAGCGGTAAGTAGTTGTACGATTCTCACTTTGCCAAGGTAATCCCTCTTTGCCAACTTTCGCTGCGAATGGAACAAAATGCGGGAACATAGGCGAAAGGTGTTTGTTACTCTTTGGTAGTTAGAACAGAATACTCGTTTGATCCTGTCTTTTCTTCCTCTTTCTATTGCGATATTCGCTGTGAACTTCTCTGCTTTTCTTCCGGCTGCTTTTTAATTGTTCCACGGATTCGGAGAGCAATTAACGCGGTGGCTTAGTTCATAGCTTGAACGGAAATCTAATAATATTAATAAAAGGATACAGTTCAGTTGAAACAGTCGCCATTTATAATTTATTATTATTAAAAACGAAATCAGGGTATTTAAATTGATCTATGTACGTGTGGACAAAACGTGGGGCGAAAATGACACTTTATTGCAATAGTTGTATTATTGCACTGTATATTATTGCAATATTGCGAATTTTTCATCATTTTTCATATTTAGTCATGTTAACCCTTTGACAGCCACGCAGAAGTCACGTGTTACGCTCGGGACGCCAGTATTTTTATTATTCGAAGCTTATAATGGCAAAATAATAATAAATTGGTGATAGAAAACAGAATTTTTACCCAATGGAGCGTTCACCTTATTAGCGATCACGGGTGACCACTGTGTGGCGTCTTGGTAAGGGTTGACAATCGATTAACTGTCAATTTTCGTTCAATTTTTACAATTGTAAGTAGTTCGAGCGTTCCAGTCACCAATGACCACAATGGTGTCACAAGAGAAACCGTGACTGGTCATATATAACCAACATGGCAGTCAAACTGTTAATGGAGATAACGGAAAAGGCGTGCATGATGTGAAAGATAGATAAAGAAGGTTAAGAGTGGTCGGAGGACAGTTTTAGTTGTAGACGGTTAGTTATTGCAAACTGAGTTGTTATCAAGTTGTGAAGTTGAACGCTATGAACGCATGTCCATAATTCGTCACTTGCACACAGTTATAATTTATTAATAAATACCACCACCGTCAATCCCTACGATATTTTTTTAAATTAACACGTTATGCATACACGTGTCACGTGTATAAGCAGTTGATTGCACCAAGTGCGTTTGGGCATTGGTAGATAAGGAAAAATGGCACACATCTGCCGGAATGCCACAAAGGCGAGGTACAACAAGAGCCGCGCAATGCGCAAAGCTGCTCAAAATGGGAAACAATACTTGTGTAAGCAGTGGTAAATGTTACAATCCCTACTTAGGACGTATGTATTTCTCCAAATGACACGAAATGTATTAAATGCAGAAACATTATAATATAATACCTAGATGTGTATATATTAACAAGTCATACATATGTCACACAAGTTCTACCGTGATAAAATATTCATTAGAGTATACCGTACTACTTAATTTGTACAACATATCACGCTTTAATTAAATTTTCCAATTATTGGTCCTATAATTACCTATCTCCTCCATAATTATTTAATCGACTATATTCGTTTTAATTTAATAATCCAAACAACTTGTCATACTCGTAGCTCAAATGAAAAGGCAAGTCAACATGACAGTCAACGTGTCAATAATATATTAGCCTTTTGCGCTCGACAATTTTTTAGCTAGAGAAGGGTACGAGTTGAAAAATGTTCTGCACTAAAGCTGACGATACTCTTCTCAGCAATAAATAAGAAATTGTATAATAATTAACACGTAGAATTATTTAATTTCGATACCTCGCATACTGTTACATTATCTAAAATTTGGTATATTAATTAATATCGAGCTTCGAAATTTTATCAAATGGCGACGCAATGGCGCCTCTCGAGTGCAAAGGATTAATGCTATGGGACGATATAAAATAATATAGAAATAACCATACATCTTGGAAAAAATTAAAAATACATCTCACGATTTGGCAAAATACAATCACTTTCGTCCACTTGCATAATGACTCACGCAAAAGAAGGTTGACATTTCGCGGTTTCTCACGGTTGAATTCGGAAGAAAAATCAGAGGCCCAGAATGATCATTTCACCGGTGAACGGTGTTTATTTTTTCAAGTTCCGCGAGTAAGACTCGGAACGTGATAGCGAATTAATGAATGTGTATAAAGGAAAGAAAAAGCTTGATCCGCTTAAGCTGCCGCTGTATTCCTATTCATATCAAAGCGGGCTTAACTTTAAAATAGTTATCTTCCTCGGCAGAAAAACAAACAGCGTGCCGCGAGCAAACGTTCCTCTACAAGTTTCTGCACGCCGAATGACGAGTGCCACCATTACGGGATTAAAATTCCTCGACCTCTTAATTCGCGAAAGTTTATCCGCGAATTTACTCGAATTTCCCCGTCACAACTTGCACCTTCGAATTTCCATCGTTCCCGTTCGTCTCGTTCGACGAGTTCGATCATGCTCGTTCATGGTTTACCTCTTTCTTTCGTCCCGCCCTTCTTTCTATCCCTTTCTGCTTCGATCTGCCGCGTTTAAGCCCGACATTGTCTGGAAATTCGCAGACCTCCGGCCGATGAATCGTATCTCGGATTATAAAAGTGTTCGAACGCGCTCGCAATTAGGGCGATTAACCCTTTGAGCAAGCGGCTCTTCTCAGAAGAAGCGAATGGAATTATACGGAGCCCGATGGGAATCGTAAATCCACAACTTTTGCTTTAATGAGCTATCAGACCGTTTGTAAGTTACCGAGTTATGTTGAAAGTCAAAGTGACGAGATATCTGATATCTGCGCGCTGAAACTCCATGCTTCCAAGTTTTATTACTCTTCCACGTATCAATTTCGATCGTTCTTCTCTTTAATCCTTCGATAATTCCTTCGTGCCTTTTAGCAACTTGTGAATGTTAATTTTCTGGATCTTCCTAAGGTATTTTTTAAGGAACATTTAAGATAAATTGTTTCAAATTTTAAGGGACGATATACCCGGTGTTCATTTTAGAATTATTATTTCGTGAAATACACGTACAGATTTTTGTTGGTGAATAATAAAAGTTTGGTTATAAAATCTGCTTATAAATGTAAAGCAGGGAGATGGGTGTTGGTGGTATTTGAACAGAAAATTGCTCGGTAAGAGGACGAAAGTTTCGGAGCCGCCATTAGTCATATTATGAAGAAAAATCAAAAATCGAAAGTACTCGAGAGAAAGCAGCGCCTATACAGGCGGGCTAAAGCAGCTGAATCAGCCGAACCATTGTTCGAAAACTAAAGAAGAAGCCGCGTACTTCTGCTCCAAATCATGCAGGAATTGCTGTTAACAGTTCTAGAGGTGCAGTACGTCCTGAATTTCACCGCAAAATTGCTGCAATATTCATAAGAAGTCCGCAATAAACCATTTAAATAGAACATCGTAAAGGAGCATTAAACTAACATAAATCCCAAATGTGAAACTGTTGATTCTATTGAAGAAATCGATTCTTCTTCGATTCATTTAATTTTCTACATACCAAAATTAAAAATTTAGGAAAATTACCAATTTTAAAGTTACATATACCGAAGTACCTATATTTTAAAAATTTTAATTCCATTTATTTATACATCACTCCTGTATTGCATTATTCTACTAATTCCTTGGTACCAAATAGCCATACACCGCAATTAAGAATTCCCAATTCCAATTTCAGATATAGAAGATTAAAAATAAGGAAATTAAACATAGCTACAACTATACTAAATATGCAGTGTGCAAAATATAAAGTGTATTGTGAATCAACTTTCATGGATACCACTATAGGTTACCATAAATAGTGAATTCCTTAATATCAAATAGCCAATAAACCGCAATTATTATTTCCTAATTCCAATTCCAGGTATAGAATATTAAAAATAAGGAAATTAGACATAGCTACAACTATACTAAATATGCAGTGTGTAAAATATAAAGTGTATTGTGAATCAACTTTCATGGATACCAATATAGGTTACCATAAATAGCGAATATCGTATACTCTTTATTTCCACTCGATATCTCAAAATTTCCTCCCTCGACTATGTTAACACTGTTCGATCCTAAATCAAAGACTGAATCTCGTATACTTTGATTTATATAATTTATAATGAAAAAGAAAGTTCTTTTCATGAATCTATAACCATCAACGTCATCATACACAACGATGATCCATAAAAGAGTAAACTCTGACAGCGATTGCTCCATCAGCTTCGATCCTCACTCGGCTAGACCCAAGGTCTACCGTCTAGAAGGGTGAAATTCTTTGAAGTTCGTTAACTTCTCGCCAGTAACTATACAGGATACATGCCGGAATTTCTCACGCGGCCGCGAACTTGATAATAAACGCGGCGAGTACTCGCGGTGCGTATCTTTGTGCAACGACCACGAGAACGCTATAAATTTTTCGCGATGCCCTCGCGGGATACGCAAGCAGGCAAACTTTATTCTTCCCTCGTTTCGATTTCGCGCCCGTCCGCTTACATCCGGCCACCGTATGCAAATATTGCACCGCTCACTGCATCGGGCTGCTCGAATTTTTGCCGCAATTTCGACCCGATTCTCGACACGAGGCGACGTTCGCGGAAACCACGTTTCATGCCGAGCTGAAAGGTCCATACGTGTCTTTGTGTGTCGAAGAGACGAATGTTTTGCGAGAAATCGAGGATTACCATGGTCGGGGTGGATGGATCAAAAATTCCAAGAAATTAATTACATTAATCTTCGTTAGAGAAATATCTGCGAATGTACTTGTACCATTGTACTCGGTACTTTCAGTAGTACTTTAGTTCGGAAATATGCAGGTTACATTACAGTGTTTCGAATAATGCGATATTTACAGCAAAAGGGAAGTCTCGAGATTATAATAGGAAAATAAAACTTCGAAAAAAAAAAAAAATTTCATTTTTTAAAGTCACGGTAGCTCTAAGACGATTTTCCAATGAATAAATTGGCATTCTCGAGTTTGTAATAAATATACTGTGAATATTAAACACATACTTGTATTATTTTTACATTTTACTTATACAGTCTTGAGATTTTCACCATGTTATATACGATGATTTCTAAGTTTAATTTGTTTCTAAAAGAATTGTACGTATCTTTTATTTTGATACGAATTTCGATATGTTATTTTATTTTCTACAGGGTGTTCCGCGTATTTCTGTATCTGTGTAATAATAACTCGCACTCTAAATCTCCGTGTTACACATGATCTTTGATACTGCACTGGATAATGGATAACCGCTATCTGCTGTCAATATGAAAAATGCCTCATTCCATATAAAGAAACGAAGTTAACCTTCATATCTCATTAACCTCTACCAAAAGATTAAAGCTATCGTTATTCCGCACTTGATCCCACGAAACTGTGCAACTTTTATTGCAAACGTTAAACCGGACTATAATTGAAGCAGAAATATTATAAATCGAGACAGTGGAGCGACGTGGCCCACAATTTCGTCGAAAGAACAAATACTAAATAATAAATAACGAAAACGAACTGTCTCGAGTCAAGAAATTTTTGCGACCCGCTGAATAATTTGACTTTTACATATTTTATATTTTATCTCGGCATAATCAGATACACGACAACACAGCATTCGCAAAAGTCCTCGTCTAACCATCCCGTCGATGCAAATACGCCCTTTGACCCGACTTCCGCTGTACCAGCGTCTAAAACACGGACCTTCTAGCAAGCTCTTACTTCCTTTACTTCCGTTTAGTACATAGTAAGCCCGGAACGAAACGTGTCTTCTTTCCTTTCCACCTCGACCTGCCATCTCTGATCCCCTCTTCTCTCCCTTCCTTTAAAGCATCGCGTAATAATTTCAAAATTTCACCTTACAAAAAAGAAAATGAAATAAAATATAAAATATAAAAAATAGAACGGACACTTAAATATCCATAAATTAAATATGCACCGCCATCACTGTCCCCCTTTTTCTCCATTCCTTTAAAACACGACACGTAACAAATCGAACAAACAAAGAAGATCGTAACAAAGAATTTGTATTCGCGAAAGAGAAAAAGGCGAACATTTAAATATCCGTAATTCAAGCGAAACAATTTCATTTGAATGGAAATTGGGAACTACCTCATGGTAGCTTTACGTTTCATCTCGCATATTTTATCCGGTTGTCAAATCGAAGAATATCACTGTCTAGTGAATGAAAACGTTGCCTCACATGGCACAGTACGTATCTAATATTACGGGTGATAAATTATTGTTCATGTGTTCGAAGGACAGTGGCAGTGAATCATTGGCAAAAATTATTGAAATATCCATGAAAAATTTCTACAGCGATAATTCACGGACGAGAATGTTTCGACGAAAATAAATCCTTATATTCTGTCGCCGTTACACGAATGAATACCACGTGAATTTATTAAATTACCACGCTTATCGTTACTGCTGGTTATTTACATCGGGAAGTAAATACGTAAAAATTTTTGCAAAACATATAACCCATTGAAATTACGCTCGCCTTACCTTTGAACCTTTCTTTCCCATTCCTGACCATTTGCATGGACCTTTCATCGCTGCCTTTACATATTTTCCCGTTCTGTACTTCATCGAAAATAAACGTAATTAACGTCAAACGCGAAAGTACCTCGAATTCCTACGGTAATATTGCAGAAATTTTATGCAATTTTTAGCTTCCGCAAATAGGAATATTTACAGAAAAATATCATTTAAATTATACGTGTCATACTGAAAATAATAATTTTTTAGAGAAAAACGTGACAGAATTATCGACGCTTTCAGTGTTTGAAATTTCATTTTTCTATTATTATTTTATTCGTGAACTACGAGTCGTAATAAAATCTGGAGAAAAGGAGACGAGGAACAAAGGCCAGAACTAGCGACCTATATTCCTTGATCCACGAATTACGAAAAGCAGTTGTGCCTCGCGAGATGTTTGCAATTACTCTATTTCTGGCGCCTGGAAATGCGAAAACGTCTCTCGGCACTCGAAAACATTAAAGCGGTCTATGCGAACACCGTGTGCCTTGCCGCGTAACCAATCCCATTAGAAACTATGAAAATCGTGCAACAATGGTCAACGTCGAACAACGGGGTGAAAACAAACACACTATGGTCGTTAATTTGTGCGAAACTGAAAAAAAGTGGGGTACGAGGAAGAAAGAAAAGGGTGAAAGGCTTTTCCCGAGTATCGTGATGGTTCGAACAGTGGCTGGGGATACTTGAATATTACTATGCAGAAGGTCGTGTCGATTAATTTGCAGGTTAAACAGTCGATCGACGGGGAAACGCGATGGACGAGGCGAAGTTTGAAACAATACCGTGTTTGGAAAAATACCAGGGTCAGCATGATGTCAACGCAATGAAAACAGAGGGCTCGCACGAAATTAACTCGTACGTTCGTTTCGTTCCTTTTTCCCCAGGCAAACTGCGAACGGATATGACGAATGTGGAAAAAATCTGTTCTAAAACAACCCGAAACAATCCATCAGGGATGCTCATTGTAATAGCACGAAATTGTGATCGAGCCGGATTTCTGTCTAGCACGAAGATCATGCATCTATAAATATGCACCGTGCTTAAATTCGCCGGGATATACCGCTGCCCTATTATATAGCCAGCGAATTAACATTTTTATACTGTCTTCGAATGGTAAATAGAAATGCTACGTTTTACTATGGTAATCGTCGCGATGCAACCTTTGACGACTCTTTTTCACGGTTACCTGCTTCGCGATAGGAGAAATATTTCTAATTTTACGAAGAAGGCGTCGTAACTTCCTGGTCATTTGTGTACAATGATCACATGTAAGCCCTCGACGTTTGAGAATAAATTCGAAATTCCTGTTAGAATGGAATTTTACGAACCAGAATCCAGGCTTATGTCCGGATTCTTGCACTGTCGTTCAATTACGAAAAATCCTGTATCAAGACAGAATTTCATTTCAGACGGACACTTGGATTCTTGCACTGTCGTTCAATTACGAAAAATCCTGTATCAAGACAGAATTTCATTTCAGACGAGATGTACCTATCTCGTGTAGAATAAAACTACAGTAACTTTCCTAAGACGCGAACAAATTTTGCATACGTCAAGACACGTTATATTAATATAAATATAGTTATGTAACGAGTACACTGTGCATGTGCCTTTGCACGGTTTGTCACGAAAAACTCGCGACGAATTATACAGTAGGTTATGCCACAAGGGTTAATACGTATTGGGTACCTGAGCTGGTAAAATTCCTAGAAAGAGGTATTTTCGAATCCCGTGTAATATCGTATATATACCAAGGAACGTATGCTACACGGTGTCACCCTTATTTCTGCTTCGACTATTTATAAGTATTACATTCGACATCCAAATTTAATTCCGAATCGATGACTTCGATGAGCCAAAGACCATTGCCAATATTCGCGAAACGACGGAACCGCGAATCTTTTCCAATTCTCGACTCGATATTTAGGAATAAAATACGCGAGAATTTAAACTACGCGTCCACTGGACGAGCCACGATAAAGCAAGACGTCGTTACCCGTACCCGCTTGTACGCGATTCGTCTACATTTCCTATTTCCGTAATTACGCAAAACATGGAACGATCCTACGCTACAAGGTAGCAGAGCCATTAACCCGAATCACCAATTGAAATTACACTTTGTGTCGCGACCGATATTTCGCCGGGCGTCGTGTTCCTCGAGCAACAAACAATCGGGAATGCTTGTTTATCGTTCAGGTCCAAGTCACTTGGCCGGGCCAGGTTGCAACGGTGAGTTCCATGAATTCCGTAAAACACGCCCGTGGAAGCAGCGTGCGACGCGAGTTCACCACGCCCGTTACGAAAGGCATATTTTTTATTTTCTTTATTTCACACGGTCGCCGGGAACTCTCAAGAACTTGCCAGCCGTTTTCCACTCGTAAATTTCGCCGCGTATCGCGGCCCATTTGTACACGCGCGTGTTCTCGCGTTCCTGCCCTTTTCTCGGCCCGTTTATTCCCTGGCAACCTCTAAATATTTCCCCAAGAAACGTGTAACTGCTTCCGTATTCACGCACGAACCGCTTCCACCCGATCCCGTCCGCCGATCCCGATTCTTCTTCCTTTCGCGAGCTCGTAGAGCGTTACGCTAACTCCGTCTGCCCGTTTCCGCGCGTCCTCCGAGTGCAAAATCGCGGGTCCGAGATTAGAATGAAAACCACAGTGGAAGCGATCGATCACTCACCTTGGACACCCTGAAGAAGCTGCGAAGAGCCGAGAAGTATGAGCAGGAGCGTGGCGATCATGTCGAAGCCCGTAATCCTGCAAGGTAAATCCTGTCCACTGGCCATTCCGAGGGATCGGCAACCCGCGGCGAACGAAACGCGACTCAATAATTCACGCACCACATTCGTCCGGTCACTGTACCGTGATGTATCCTGCCTTCCGCGGACCTTCACTCACGGCGAAAACACAACTCACCGGCCGACCGAGGAGCAATATTTCCAAAACAACAGGTCCCGCACCGTCCTTGCCGGCGTTGGACTAGAACCCGGACTGCGAGCGAGCGAACTGAAGCAGGATCGAGGAGGACCGGCACCGCAGGTCCCAAGACTCTGCCACGCAGATCGAGCTTGCCGCGGAACATCCGATCAGAGATCCAACGCGGCGAGATCACACCGAATCCATCCGAGACGGGGTACCGAAATAGCGAACGAACGGAGGATCCAGGAAGACTCTTCTGATCCGAGTCCGTCGGACAGCTGGAAGCGTGTCAGCGGAGCACGACGAGAGTGCGACACGGAGCACGTGCACGCTCGATAAACGGCGGGCTACTGTGCGACCAGCCACGGCGACCAAGATGGGTAAGAACGAGAGAAACGAGCGGGAGCGACGGAGAGAGCCGGGTGCAGGGCGTCGACAAGCTGCCGCCACTGGTAAAGGATCGCTCTGGCCCGGTGTCTCGAACGAGGAGGATCGCGCGCGATCTGTCAGGATGGAGATCTCACGGGACGATGGTCGCTGAGCGCGGGTCGCGAGACGGATCAGGCGACTGGCAGCGTTGGATGCTGTGCTCGCGAACGAGAGGAGTCTGACGACCGACGACCGATAGACGGAGATAGAGAGAAGCCGAGCGCGACGGGACTGTGACGTGCCGCGAGACGTGGTGGCACGATGCGATACGACCGATTCGTACGCTCACCCGAAACTAAGCGGTTCGTGGCGAACGGCGCGCACCTGTCGTTCCGCGGGTCGCTGCGCATGTCTCTACGAAGGAAGCCGACTGCCTGCCACGGCAGCTCGTCCGTCTGTCCGGGGTGGCCGCAGGTGGGAGAAGCGTGCCGCGCACACCGTGTCTGCACGCCCGCCGAAAGGTGGTGGAAAGGTCCTGCGACTTCGAATTAAGATTCTCCCATCTGCACTGTGAACAGAGAAAAGCGGTATCTTGTTAGATTACTCCCAAATTTTGCATATATTTTTCGTCGATAAATTTGAGTTAGGGAAGTAAAGAGTGTGGGGAATGCGAGAGTAATCTTTGACCGTTCTGCGTGTAAAATACCATTGTCAATGGGTGTGACTCGAAATTCTTGAAGATTTATACCCGGTATCGTGGTACAAATCGTCCCATACATCGGGGAAAATTTGACAATACTGCTACCCTTAAATGTTACTGTTGTATCTTAGGATAGAATTGGTGGAATTGAAATTTTTTAAAATTAATTTGACCTATAAATACCGAATATAATACTTAGTAGCAGAAGAGAAAGTGTTTGAGCTAGTATACATAACAAACACGTGTAAATATTTTTAATCGTGACGAGAAAAATTGCAGAATTAGGGTGTTTTCTTATTTTTAATAATCGAATTAATTAGCTTCCTATTCCACTAAATTAATATACGTATAATAATTATTTTCTAATGTCACGAATCTCAACACCACTCTCCCTACTCCAACAATTAAAGCTCATACTTCCTATTATATTATATCATAGTATAAATATAACTATTTATAAAATATATACAATTATCAATACTTAATAGAATACAGATATCTACACGAAAAAAAGTTCAATCGTTTACTTATTTAAAAAATAAAATACGAATTTTGAAAACCAGATTGAATCGATATCGTGTAACTTAATTTTAATTGGGAATTACTAATTGCAACGTGGAACGATCGCGAATACTACTTTGCGCAGAGAACGTATCTCGCTTAAGATTTGCAAGCTTAATAAAAAGAGCAGAGAGTAATCTTTTGGTGGAATAAATCAGTGATCGAAGGCTTCGCGTGTTATCGGCACGGGCCAGCGGCCTGTACGCGCATGTATGAATGCGAAGGGTTTCCCTTACGTTATGGTACCCCCAAAGTCCTAACCTATAGATGTAAAACGACACCGCTTACTTCTGATATTTATTCGTCCTCGAGTTCTTCCAAATATGGAATAAAAAATTTATTCGTGACTTGGAAATGATTCGTTCTCCGACGTATTCCGTGGCAAACCGATTTTCGATGACTTTTAATCTACAACACTGAAAAATCAATATTTTCTTTTAAAAAGAAGGATGCAATACTTAAAATATCCTTATAAAGCAGAGAAAAGAATTTCATTTTGGTAAATAATTTAAGTCAAAGATAGAAAAATATAATAGCCTGAATTGAATGTTCAGAGTAACAAAACAACTGTATACGACCACGGCGACATGGAACGTGTTAAATAAAATAGTCACTTGGGAATAAATTTCGGAATTTCAACGATATGGGTCGATTGTAATTTGTTACTGTTATGTTTAAAATTCACCATCCCGTATAAAAGTTATAAGGACTGGTCGATAGAGTGGAAAAACTCCGAGCGCAAATGCGTCGATATATTTTCCATTCTCCGTTTGAAGATTTAGCAGCAGTGGCAATTGCATTAGAGGAGGGTCATAAAGGAAGAAGAAAATGGAGATGGAGTATGTGTCCAGTTTGGGCCAACTGAAAGACGGTAGCAGAGTTCCTTTATAGACGATTATGGGATCGGCATGCGAAATTTCGCGAATATTTTATAACTATATATTCGTTTGATATTTTATTAAACGAAATTAAGCCAAATTAAGCCAAAGATCTCTTATTCGTCCAATTAATTTCTTATCCCCCATCTTTTGAAGCTCCGACACTTCATCTATTTTGAATTGTATGAATAGTGAACGAAGATAGCGTGCTCACTGATTTTCTAAGTTTGTTTGCCATTTTCCGATTAACTCTTGTACTCTATAGAAATATCACGATAATAACGAGTTTCATTTTTTAACTCGGCTCTGAGAAAAATCGTACTACTTATGGCATAATCTGATGTAAATGGTCGCTTATTCGAAAGAAAATTTATCCTACTCTGTCTTCGCAACCCTTGGTCTGAATACGAAGCACGATGTTTTTAAAAATTGATTGTACACTTGGTAGAGTCTCAGAGCGTTTTATCGACGATTCTTTGGATAGATTACGTCAAATAAACGTGACATTATGTATGTAGCAATATTTTGAAGAACCTTGAAACATCTATATTTTATTACCCATAGGGGTTAAGTAATCTTTTCTCCTTTTACAATGGACAAATGTTCAGAATTATTTTCAGTGGCACTTAACATAATTTCAACAGTTTGTACGTTGTTATAAGACGATAATTATATTACAATTATATTATCGTCTTATATAATTATATTATCGGAATAACTTCTTCCAGCGTGAAATTATGTTGTTTACATTGATGGTAATAGAATTCCTGGATTATTCCCCTATCGAAATTTCACTTCGCGGCACGTAATACTCAACTGAACCATATAATCTCGCAATAAACCAGTAACCTATTAACTCTCATTGTCAGATGCCCTTGAACAACCGTAATAGCCCATTATATTTCGCAACCTGTTTGTCAGAGATTTTGGGATAGTCAGGTATTATTAGTGTCGTTACCCTATTGTGGTTGAACATCTGTTTCCTTTGGCGTCACGCTATCTGGCTTCATCTTATGGGAACGGCTGGAACACGCCACTTCTTCATGATACCTTGATCCGCCCAAATTCAAACCACGCAAGGTAATTATCGAAGCTACGCTTTATTCGTACGAGTTAATTATAACAATATACTGGTATCGATGAAAAATTTATGGAATCGAAAATATACTAAAATGTTATAATTATAACCATCGCGCGATTATTTAGAAATACGTGGAAATATCTGTGAGGGGAAAGACATGTCACGATTTTTTTAGAAATTATTAAAAACGAATTAGCAATAATAATTTAATAATAGCAGTATTGATAATTTAAAGAAAATTATGCAACTCGATCGACTGCCAATAAGAATTGACTTTCAGAATTTTACAAGTACGTGAATCGTCGATCTTACGTTACAGATATTTTTATAAATTATTGTTTCCCAGAAGAGATCGTCGCCCTTGAAGCAACCCATAATACGCGAACGAGCTAAACAGGAGCCAAGTTCGAAACGACGGCACTGTCATTTGAAAGAGACGAAGGAACATTTACTACCGACATGTCACGACGACACTCGGAAGAAGAGAGAATCGTGAAACACTCGTGAAAGATTCGTTGCCGATTTTTCCACGAGTTCCTACCCTCGTCTCGTATGCTCGCAGCATCCCTTTGCTAAACATGACAATGTAATAGCACGTTTTCGCAAATTCCTCCGTTTCATAACGTAACTATCGCGGAGGAATTTCTGGCAAATGAAGTCGCTATAGCTCTCAATTATACCCTCATTCTCAGAATTTGGCAAATGTGGACTATTTTCTGCTTCTCAAATGGAAACTTCGCTCGAGAGATTGTCCTTGTGACTGCGCATAGGGCGTAGGTTACAGAGTCAACGTAACGTAGGTTACAAAGAAGCTGCAGTTCGTTACGGTACTTAATTATTCCCTCCTCGCACAATTCGAAGTAAAACTTTATTGAAAAACTCATCGTTCTCGTTCGATATTAAAAACATACAAACAAGCGTGACACAGGAGATAGAAACATAATTGCAGTTAATTTCTAATTACTCCATCGCTCGCAAAATTTAGCAAAATGTTAAAGGGGTTATAACGCAAAGAAATAGTAATCAATGGAAACTGTGGAAAAACTGTATAGATTTTTATTGAACAGGCGAACAGTTAGAACCGGCCTGTTTAGAGTCACGCAGGTCGCAAGTCGTCTTCAGAAGACAAAAGACAAAACGCAGGGGATCGCCCCCACGTCGCTAGGATGTAGAGTTTACTGTACTATTTAATTCTACTACAACGCAAAATTTAGCAAAACTATGCGTCATTTTGCTGGACCAGAAATTTCATTGAAAAGCGAAACAGTTCCGACAACATGGAAAACACAGTGGCCAATGTAACGCGCGAGCTACGTAGTCTTGGGGCAACTGATTTCTACACAGGGATTCGGAAGATTTATGACCGTGCTACTCGATGCACGGTCTACATGCATAGGTTTGCAAACAGACTGCGTTGAAGGCTAAGGATGAATAAAGTTGTTTTCTCGAGAGTTCAATTTTTTATTAACCAGGTCATAAAACTTGGTGCGGTGTGTACGTAATAGCACACGCGATCGGGATAGTGACGAAACACTATCGACTGCACGCTTCGACAGTGCATTCCGACCTGTCCCATCCATGTATAAATGGACTTGCATTCGTTTTGGGGAAACATGAACACGCACTCGTTATTCCAGCGATTCGTTTGTTTACGACGATCGGTCAGTCAGACGTAGTCCGTTTAATTAACGGCTACCTTTGTTCCCGATGCAGCAAAACAAACGCCGCAGCGTTCGAATTTCTTTGACCAGATGAATTTTTCGGTTGCATCGCGACTCTGCTAATTACTCGGCTGCCGCTTATTAGTATAAGAGCACGTAATTGGGCCAGACAAAAGGGATAATGTATGTAACGTCAAATTAAAAATTCCCGCGCACCGCGATGCCGGTGCAAGATAGCGCGCTGAAGCTTCTGGCTTTTCGCAAATGAGCCTCAGAGCCCGAAAAATATTCGTTCCTCGCGTGCCACGTTGCGTGCTTTCGCCAATCTCTTGCTTCATTCCGCGCTTTTTTCACCCCCCATCTTTTCCCGGAGTTTTTTCCACCTCGCATTCCTTTTCCGTTCGATCACCGACGCCGATCTTCCAGCAGCGATTTTATCAGAATTCCGCCAACCGACGATTCTTTCCGGCAGAAGCCATTCAACAGGAGGTGAAGTTATCAGCGTTATGAAATGTAAATCCCGGGAAATGGAAAGAAAATACAAGGCAACTGTGATTAACTACCCCTGGCTTCTCGTCGCCGGGCCGAGGACCGTGAGCGATTCAAATTCGCTGTATTTACTGTAAATATTCGCTTCATAATTGTTCTACTGTTAACCCCTGTATTTACTCCTTCCTTCCTACGCTTTCTTCCATTTTTATTTCATTTTTTCTTTCCTTTCTACGTTGTTTGGAAACTTTAATACGCACGGACACGTAGGTGATAGTATCGCCATTTTATTTTATCTCGTAGAGGCAGGGTACACGAGCATAGCACGGCTTAATGGAATTTAGGAATATTCCTAATTTGAAGATGGCTTAATTAGGGGATGCTTGGAATAGAGTTTTCATTAAACATACAGTTTGTGTAATTTAAATAAATTGCTTGGGCGAGCTCAAGTGCAAGATCCTTCGTTAGTAGAGGGTATGGCAATTATCTGAGTGTCGTGGTTTTTGGGAGATTATTTTCCTTAATGTTTATCATCGACGCTTTCATTAATACTCTTTTGTTATTTCTGCGACTATATTTCATCGTGTCTTTTTGGAGATAAAGATATATTCTGTTCTGCCTGGCTTTTGATACGTTTCTCTTTCATCTGTCTCTGTGTTTAAAGACCACGCGGGAAAAATGTGATACCTAGTCCATGTTTCTATCCTTTCTTATTTTGATGTTGTTTGACGCTAAAAAGGTATATTTCAGTGCGACATAGTTGCAAAGAAAATCAACTAATTGGATTAAAAGGCATGAGCTTCTAAATATGACATTATTCTACGATGATTCGCAAAAAGTATGAAATACTATATAACTAACGTATAATTTATAATTTCCCATTTAGCTTGGCAAATTTTTGATGTAAGTATGAATACAGCGAAAGCATTGTCTTCATTCCATTTTGGTATTTTTCATTTTCCATATTGGGACAGTATTCTCAATACTTCTTTGGATCATGTTTCGTATGATGATCATTAATGCTCGCCTATCATCTCTAAATAAATAAGTAAATAAAATCAATGACTCGACGATGTATCGAATTTAGAAATTGCTCATGTGTAAAGGACAGATAGCATGACTCGTCATGCTTCACATTCTATTCAACGGCTCGCAGTAGAAATAGTCATAAAATACCTTTGGATGAAATTGCTATTTCCGTTCGAAGACACAATGGCAAAGAACGTCATACAAAATCTCCCGATCGCATTTTTCAATCTTCGAGCACCTCTCGCCAATCAGGGGAATCGACTGTACACAATCGAGCTTAACTTCTAATTCGATCCCTTCTCGAAGCCGGCATTTTTCCCTCAGAACGTCGAGAATTTCCTCTGGTTCGTCGATAACGAGTCGACGAGAGTTTGTCATCGACGACGAGAAAGTGTCGCGAATAGAAGGCCAAGGTCGGCCCACTCGAACCCATCCACTCGCCATCTCATTATGCTCTTACACGGATTTCGCGATAACGAGTCTGTCAGAGGACAGAGTCGCCGGATCGTTAGATCGAGGACGTCGTCTCTTTGGAATTTTTCCTATCGAGCGGATCGTCAGAACGGAGACAGCGAATTTTGCGCGACATAAGGCCAGAACACGGAACTCACGCGCGCCATCTGAACCTAACTAGATATGGCGCCCGGCGCAATCGACCGGGACAAAGATGCGAAACCAAATATTCGTATTTAACAGGTTCAAATCTTCGCGAATTATTTTAAATTCGTGAAAAAGTATTCGTTTAACGTGAAGTAAGCGAACGCAAACCATTATGGTGCTTCAACTCTTTGGGGTACGCTGAGATTGAAAGTGACAACTTTTTGATGTACCATTTTTAGTCTCACTTCGAAATATTGCAATAGCTGCATGCGCATAGGTTTATATTTCGTGTTATTTACGTAAAGCAGTTGGTAATACCTTCTACAAATGTTATAAATGTATTCGCTTGTGTTGGCAACATTCAACATGCCACTACAGATTCATTATTTCATTCATTGTTTCATTTAAAACGCAATAAAATTTCTATGCAACACGGGTCTATTTTATTATCTGAAATCTTCTAACTTTTTAATAGTTCTCTTGCTAGAAATTGTAGCGAGTAATTTTACGAGCCTTTTCACAATGCATAGTACGACTGAATAATAACGAAGATAAAAATCGAATTTTTCACGTTGATTTATTGATTTATTCTTTCTCTTCCATTTTATTATTTACGATAGCCTTTTACTCGAACGAGCTTAATGTTTCATAGGAACTTTATTTACTTCTTACGTCTAGTGGTTAAAATACATAAAAGCCGAAACATCCATTCGCTTCTTTTCCATTAAAAAAGCCTCGTTCCCCTCTCATTCAAATAACTGATCCGAAACCTTCGAGCGGCGTGTACACAGCATCCAAAGAGAAAATAAGCAGCCTTGAACTAGCAATCGCACCAACGGGGTCTCGTTTCCTCGGATCTTTGCGGAACCACCACTTCGAAATTGTACTCCGAGGGTTTATTCGAACACTCGTACTTAATCGCAGTGCCGTACTGTCGCGTTGCAACCGAGCAGGCCAGAAGACGCTATAGACGCAATAGACGAAACTGAAGAAAATCACAGAGTCATCGAACAGCTTCGAAACGACCTAAACGACGATTTACGGATCGAATTTTCGTAATTAATTCACGGACTGGTCTGGACGAAGATAACCGTGGTGGCGACGAAGAATAATCTCGTTCTCTTTGCGAAAAAGGAGAGGGAAGGCGCGGGAGAAAAAGCGTGCAAAGCTCGGGCCGAGGGGCATTCAGGCGGTCCACGGTCGGGCTGTTTTATGAAACTAAATGTACAGCGCACCGTGTATTTTTCTTTCATTGTAAACGTCAGAAAATCGTTGACCTGGCCTGTGCGCCGTGAAACGCGCGCTTGTCTGATGAGAAATAAGAAAGAACGTTTTCACCGCGCGGTTACAGTTCCTGCGGATCGGGATGTTCCTAACTTCGGGTTACCATGGTTCTTTCGGTTCCCCGAGATCTCGGTGTCTCTGTGGAGAATACTTTGTAACGTAATGTCTCGTAACACCCTGTAATCTGTGGTCTCGTGCCGTTAAGGTGTTAAGTCTCTGTAATACTGAGCAAACGTGTCTTAGCTCTTTGCGGTCCTGTGTCCACCTAGCCTCGACATTCTGCTTTGTTTATACCATTGTAATTGTAACACACGAGACGCGACACCTTCGTGGTGTCACTCGAAGTATCTGGCAATTCTACTATAAATATAGAAATTAAAATTATATGCCTTTGCACAGCACGATTCTTGGAAATATATCATAGTGCAAGGGATTAGTGGCATTTCTGTTATTCAGAAAGGAAGAGAGGCAAGACGAATTAATACGTGGTAGTGATTCGACAGCCAACTAACAGAAACATGGATCCTGAAAGTCCTCGTTTAACCATCTCTTTCATATAAGAAATATCTGGTTTGACCTCCTCTTTCCTGACGTCTTAAAGGGAAGTCCTGCTAGGAAGCCCTAGCTATCAGTCCACTAACTCGTCTCAAACGAAACGCTATTTTCTCATCATATTTCATAGTGTATGAGAAATAAAGAGTACATACTAACGAAGTACGTGAAATACATCAATTTTGTTTTTCAGAATTTTTACTTTTATTTCTATCGTAGGTGTAGTATATCTATGTCAAAAACAGTTTATGCCTTTGCAGCTTAAAATATTAAGAAAGGTGATGTAAAAGAAATTTTTGAAACTTCAATTAAATGGAAAACCGTGATACTCGTACCTAATTTAACCAAACCAATCGAGTAGAGATTTTCAAAGGAAAAAGTGAAACAGAATTGTTTTCCTATTTCTGGCGACGATTTTTATCCCATAATTCGAGACACAGTCGATACATTCGTGGGACCATTTTCATTATCGTCGATGCCACGTGCCATAATTCAGGTAATGCGGTCTCATTACAGTTTCGGATGAGAAATTACAGCCAAGTTGTATCGCGTACGCGACGCACGTGTGATGTTTTACTTATAATCGAGTTTCGTAAATGTTTCAGCGTCGATATGAAATTTCCTCTCGTCGCGGCGTTGCATTATAATGAAAACGGAACACGCCGGGATAGCCAAAAGTTAAACGTATCTCATCGAGAGTTCCAGTCGAATCCATCGGATTGCTGGATCCTCGTTATTCCCGAAATATAAAACATCCTTCGCGACAACGATGTGAAGAACGATCCTCCGGGGACGTCGTTTGTTGGCCGCTAAAACGCAGAAATACTCTTGTTCGTACTCCTAGAGAAATTTCTCCAAGGAAAAATGCAGTCCCTTTTTCCTCGCGATTTAAATACGAAAGTTTGTCTCGCTGTTCCGCGATAAGACGAGGAAAACGAGCGTTTGCGTTCCTTTTCGAGAAGTACGATTAAGGCAACAACTATCTAAAATTATTATCCACCGCGTAAAATTTCCTGCAAGTAAAACAATGGAACATCGTTCTTTCGAATAATTTTCGTCGACTCGGGAAAATTTGAGAGATTCAACACGTTCACTGCGATGCAAGTTTTACCTGAAGACAGAATTTTCCTCGCAGTACACGGTACAAAGTATTACTGAATTTTGTAATATATTATATTTTAATTGGCAGCTGTCAAATGTGTAACTTCTTTAATCACTCAGACAAGACCCATTGTACCATGAAAAATATTTCTTTCTTACAATAATTATTAAATACGATTTTATTATTGATACGTGTTTCTATTAATTAATATGCACATAAAATTATCAGCATTTTGTTTGCATTCCCGTGTCACGAAGTTGTCAATAATTAAATTCGTTCTCACGGTGTTTCGATGATTTGTTACCAAATACCACAGCCTAACCTAATAATGTAACAGCGAGCGAATCAAAGGAAACATTAAAATTTCCACGTTTCGCGAATTCCATCAAAATTGACGTGCTCGCCAAGTGTCAAAATTTACATTTTTGTCTCGTGTCAACCTCTACACCTGTCGATGAAATTGTACGCGATTCTTCATCAAACGAGCACGCGTCCATTGTAAATCGCTGTGCTTAATTCATCGCGATCGAGCATCGGCATAATGTCACGTGTACGTTAAATATTAGTACAGTATTTAATTAAGAAGGGAACGAAGCAGCGGCGGTATAATTATTCCGCCAGTCGAATGGAATCGGAACGATCGTATTAACTTTCCGTTACCTTCGCGAAGAACTTTCTCCCTCTTATTCGCCCCCTTTCACCCCTGTTCGCCGCCTCGCCCCGCTTCCTTGCCGCTCGCGAACGCGGGTGAAATATACGTGAATCCCAAATAAACTTTCCTCGGAAAAACGACGTTCCTCTATCATGGCCCGTGAGAGCGGCCAGGTCGTTTACATTGGCTTTCCAAAGGCAATGGAGTATTATTCCGTTCCGGTCAATGGCGTAAAAAGAAGAGGAAAAAAAGGAAACAGAGGGGAATGGTAAACAACGTCCACTTATTTATTCCGCGACCATCGGCGAAATGCCGGAAAAATCTGAGCAATTTTCAGGACGAATTGAGACACAGGTATCTGGTATTTCGAGAAATTTATGGATACACCGTGTTATGGTTCGCGAATTCTTTTAGCCTCCATTGCGGATTGAGTGAGAGAAAGTTTCCGAGATTGTATGATATTAAGAGTGAATTATTTACAAAATATATATTAACCCTTTGCACTCGATGATTTTTTGGCTAGAGAAAAATAGAAATTCAAAGATTTTCTACCAAAAAACTAAAGACGATACTTTTTTGAGCAGTAAATAAAGAATTATATAATAATAGAAATGTAGAATTATTTGATTTCGATACCTCGCACACTGTTACATTACATTAAATTTAATATATTAATTAATATCGATCTTCCAAATTTTATGAAATGGTGACTGCAGCTCACCTCTCGAGTGCAAAGGGTTAATTTCCTTCCTTCCTATTTTATTTATTTATTTATTTACCATATTTTGAAATTTACTTTGAAATTTTATATATATAAGAGATTTCGTTTTCGTGGAAAAATACATAAAGAATTTGATCGATGAAACGCGTAGCTATTAATTATTTCTCCCAGTCGAGATAATAAATTCCGATTTGCAGTCATAGTATGGCCACGGATATGAAATCGAATTTAAAAAATAATTAAAGTGGTGGAAACGAAGTAAACAGGAATGAAGAGTAAAAAGTAAAGAACAAAACGTAGCGCAAGGTACATTAAACTTAGCGTAATGTAAATAAAATCATGAAACCACGAGAAAGAAATTAAAAGAGAGAAAGATTCCTTTACTTCTCTGATCGCACAAATAACATTTTAAACTGAAAGCACTAATTTACTTTCACCGTTATTTACCAATTCATCTTGAAACAGTTACATAAAATGTATAAATATTTATTTCTCTCGCAAATATATATCCTCGAGCGAGCGTTCATTAAGCTTAATTAAGGGAAAGTTTATTCTTCGTAAACAGTAACTCTCCTTATGAAAAGTCGAGATTAAAGGGGATCAAGGTCATTCATATATAAACAAATAAAAAAAGAGAAAAGTAACGAAGCTCTTCTTCGTTTAAATAAAAATTCTTCGAACTTAATTCAAATTAAAATTCTATCCCTGATTACTGTACTTCGATTTGTACAATCGAAAATATTCGATACAGTAAAATAATCCATTACCTTTTAATTCTCATATAAAAAAATAAAAAAAAAAGAAAAATGTAAGAAAGCTCTTCCTCATTTAAATACAAAATTTTCGAACTTAATTCTAATTCAAATTCTATCCCTGATTACTGTACTTTGATTTATACAATCGAAAATATTCGATACAGTAAAATAATCCATTATCTTTTAATTCTCATATAAAAAAATAAAAAAAGAAAAATGTAAGAAAACTCTTCCTCGTTTAAATAAAAAATTTTCGAACTTAATTCTAATTCAAATTCTATCCCTGATTACTGTACTTTGATTTCTACAATCGAAAATATTCCATACAGTAAAATAATCCATTACCTTTTAATTCTCATATAAAAAAATAAAAAAAAAAAATAAAGTAAGAAAGCTCTTCCTGGTTTAAATAAAAATTCTTCGAATTTAATTCAAATTCAAATTCTATCTTTAATTGTTGTACTTTGATTTATACAATTGAAGATACTCGATACAATAAGATAATCCATTATCTTTTAATTCTCATATAAAAAAATAAAAAGAGAAAAATGTAAGAAAACTCTTCCTCGTTTAAATAAAAATTCTTCGAACTTAATTCAAATTAAAATTCTATCCCTGATTACTGTACTTTGATTTATACAATCGAAAATATTCCATACAGTAAAATAATCCATTACCTTTTAATTCTCATATAAAAAAATAAAAAAAAAAAAATAAAGTAAGAAAGCTCTTTCTGGTTTAAATAAAAATTCTTCGAACTTAATTCAAATTCAAATTCTATCTTTAATTGTTGTACTTTGATTTATACGATCGAAGATGCTGGATGCAGTAAAATAATCGATTACCTTTTAATTTCGTCCCAAAAAAATTGTTCACGCTTTTCTCATGAGCAGTAGACGCTTAAATGTTTAGAAACCGACACGTTTGCGACACGTTTACTTTACCGCGCATTGTCGAAAATTACTATGTACCACGATGCTCCACCGGGACAAAGGAATTTCCTCGGTTTCTTCGTTTCCGTTAACAGACTCGAAATCAATTTATCGTGGAAGCCTCCGTATCGTTGCCGAGCGCGATTGTCGCCTTGAAAATTCGAAACGCGCGAGAATTTCGTAAAGCCTCGGTGAACCAGACCGAGTAATTGCTACGATTTAATGAACGCCGCGTGTACCGCTGCTCTGTCGAAGCTGCAAAGTCGTTTATATTTGCCCATCGAATCCCGTTCCCCGAACTTCCTCGCCTCGTATCCACTTCGCTGTTTTTAAGTTGCAACTCAACGATGAAGTTGCCTACCTGTGAAGTGTCTACTAATTGGTGCAGCTGGCTGAAGTAGAAACGAACGCCTGGTCCTTCGGATTGTCGACGATCGTTACAGCATCGAACAGCCTGTTCCGTGCTCGGAAAAAAAGAAATAAAAAAAAAAGAAAAATAGGAAAAATTGCGGAAAGAACTCGTCGAAATTCCTCCATTTTCGTCCACTGATTAGAGCAACGGATGATCGAGTTAATAAGTTCTCCAACGCGAGGGAAGTAAACGCGATCCTTCGAATTTCACTGCTATTTCATCGAAGAACGAAATATCGCTGAACGTTGATATCTCGCGTGACATTCGAAAATCCTATCTGATATTATTACTGGACGGAACGATACGTCTCGTCTACCATCGCGTAACGAATATTAAAATAACAGGGGAAGAGCAGTCGCGACTGTTTAATTATTTTCCCCCGACAAATGGCCAAATTTTTGTTAACGAAAGACCCGTATGTGCCTCTACTTTTTCGAATATCTCCGTTCCTCCGAGAGAAAACGAGGATGTTTTCTGTGCAACGGTTACAAAGCAGCCAGCTCTCATTATCGAGTTAACTATGTTACGCGATATCCATTATCCAGAGCAAGAAATGATACATTATTTCGGCAGCGAGTAATCCAGTGGCAAAGAGGTGTTCGGTAATTAAGCCATAATTACTGCGCCGTTAGCTCCTTTTTGCGCGACGACAAATTGCAAGCCCATCCTTTTTTCTGTTCCCTCGTCACTTTCCGAAGAGCAGAGAATACCTTGATGAGCTCATCCGTTTACGATTATCGGGAATCGGGGCCAATCGAAGAATCGAAGTCGCTTCTCGTCTGCAGAAACGCAATCTGAATTGCTTGCTCTCCAATTTCCACTTGTCTCGTGTAATTGGATTTTTACTTCCAACCTCTCGCCCCCTCCTACCTCCGGGGGCCGAACAAAGACGCGAAAATATGAAAATTTCTGCCGCGCTTCGTTATTGCTTCCAGTTATTAAAGTCACGCAACTCCGAGTTGCACGCGGAATTAATAAAACTACTTGCAGGTTTTCGTAATAGTTTTCGCGGATAAATCAATTTACAACGCCGGCGTCGGGATTCAAACTCGCGGGAAGAAATTTCTTAAGTATTTTTCGTTTTCCGAGTCGATTCGTTTAATTAGAGATTTAATTAATTCCACATTGGAGAATAAATTCGAGTCTGGAGTCGATGAGGTTTCTTGCGTCGCGAGAAATACGAGTGACAGAGAGTATTCTTTCGTTTACGCTAATTATTTTGTGTCCCCTTCGATGTCGGAACGCTTCGAGAGTCGTTTCGGAAGTTCATCGAGAGATGGAACGGCAGCCCAAACGAACCTCGGACTAAAGTTCAGACGAGAAGCTTAATCAACTCATCCGTGTAACACAGTCACCTTATTAGAGTCTAACACACCAGGTACCGTCTACTTTGAAGTTCGATTTAATACCGCTGGTGTAAAATATGGTACCGTAACATCCACGACTTGTGCCTTTCATTCTGACAACGAGAGTAAAATACATCGCGAAATTTATTTCCCCGTGAGTTTCCGTGTAACGTTGAAGATAGAATCATAACTTCTATCCGAAAAGAGGCCATTTCCAAAGGGGTGTTCTCGCGTGAAATACAGACCACTGGGTGGGTCTCGTAAAAGGAAAGTAACGAAAGATTCCGATCGTTGTTGCTCACGAGTAGGTTCTTAGGTCGAACGTCAAAACAACGCAACATGGCAACAATGAATCATGGCTAATGCACGATCACAGGAAGTCCCGTGGACCAAACGTCACGGTCCATGAAGCAAAGGAGATCGGATGACTTTAGTGCGGGCCCATGGTGGACGCCATAAACCTATGGCCAAGCTGTAACAGCTATGGACTCTGGTGTCATAAAACGTCCCGTTTTACTGCTTTGTTTGTACCTGCATCGTGCCCTACGATCTTGAAACGGTTTCAGGCGTAGCCTCGATTCGATCTCTTCGCTGTCAACCGAAATGGTCTTTCGTGATGCGACGTGATTCAAATCGGAAGAAAGCAATATTATTTACATTTGACACGTTATTCAACATATCTCGATTTTTAACACGAGATAATCCTGTCTTTCAAACCATAAATTTTGCAGCACCCTGTGAAATTATGCTGTTAAACGTCAGGGCCAATAGACATTCGGTGCCATCCAAAATGGTGCTTCGTGATGAGAAGTAATTCAAATCGGTAGAAAGCAATATTATTTATATTTGACACGTTATTCAACATATCTCGGTTTTTAATACGAGATAATCTTGTCTTTCAAACCATGAATTTTAGAGCACCCTGTGAAATTATGCTGTTAAACGTCAGGGCTAATAGACGTACGATCGGTAGAAACTTTAGCCGCGAACAGCGTGATCCGAAATCGTTGATTCCGTTCCGTTCCTCGTTTGTGCCATCGAAGCAGTATATCACGAGCTAAAGACTGCAGCGGGGGCGGCAGCAACTCCGCTCTGGGAACTCGCACGTTCGCGACGAGGAAAAGGAACAAAAGCGAATTAGCGATTTCTATCGGCGTTTCTGCGATCGAAACCGGAGCGCAGCGAAATCCAGGCCGCGGTTACGACAACCGGTCGTTCGCACGGCAGACACTGCCTCCGCTTTTTCTATTGTTATCCCTCGGAACTTCGGATTCCTCCTCGAGGGTTACTCCGTTTCGCCGATTTCGCCATAGACTCCTAGGTCGCTGCGAGCCTAAATTACTCGCGTGCCGTCGTGAGTTTTCGGCTCGCATAGATCCCCATAATCGAGGGGAGTCATGATGCTACATTTCATTTCTGCGACGATGACGGAATGATGAATATCAGGTGTACAGTGCGAGTCGAAACGATAGCACGCTCTTCAGGGTTCCTTGAGCAATTTCAAAATGATATATCTCAGCAGCAAATAATTGTACCATCATAAATCAAATTTGATTTTATAAAGGAAGGTTAGAATTATGCTACACAGTCGATAAAAGTATCGAAGAAAAATTATTATCCTTGGAATAATTTTACAAATGATAACAACACATTGTTCCATTGTGTCTAATTCTCGTGTAACTTCACATCGATATAACTCGAGAGAAAAAGATTGTATGTAATAGAGGCAAAACAAATTTAAGTCTACACAGTAAGGTTAGTATTATACGATGCAATCGATAGAATTAGAGATAAGCTGCTTTCGTGTTATTAAAAGAGGATTGATTATATGTCTAGGTATGTTTGCCTATATTGCACTGCTTCCAAGAAAACGGTGACAATTGCAAGGTGTGCTATCATTTTATTCCGTACTGTATGTATCAAAGAAATCCGAGCTTCTAGTTTTGGTCTTAGAGTCTCCTGTCCACACCGCAGTTTCGCGGTCTATTGCACATCTGCCGTGTACAGCTTACATATCTTATTTCGTATCTTTGTTATTCATACATATTCATATTTCACTTCAATCTAAGGTATCTTACTGTTAGCGTGTTCATAGCACCGAAATTTTGCTCGAAATATCATTCTGTTTGCCATTCGGTTAATTTGGAAAAAGTTGAACACAATGATTCCCGATGAAGTGCATATTTAAATGAGAGTCCGACAAAAATTGCAACGAGATTGTATGCCTCAATCACGTTGCACATAGTATACATACAGATCGCAAGTATAGTTGCAAATTGAAATAAAAGTCGTACCAAACTACCAACAAGAATATTTATTTAAAAAATTAACCAAATTTCAAACAATAAAAATATTCGTATATAGCGTATTTGAGAACCCTTTACCATGAATTTCGCGATTCGATCCCAATCCAGTCATAAAACGAGGCTACAATAGTCGATAAATATCATCCGGTTATCTAACAAATTGGCAGAATTCAAATTATTTTAAATCAAGCGTAATTACGAGGTAATTATGCTACCATGGTTGACGTGCATAATAAATTCCGCTAATATACACTTAT
Source organism: Eufriesea mexicana (assembly GCF_001483705.2). Classification (NCBI taxonomy): domain Eukaryota; kingdom Metazoa; phylum Arthropoda; class Insecta; order Hymenoptera; family Apidae; genus Eufriesea; species Eufriesea mexicana. Next base: position 258,236 of record NW_016909027.1, on the reverse strand, counting down.
TCGAGCAGATCGATTTTAAAAAAATTTCCCTGGGGAACCATCCAGCGACCATAATGATTCACACACTTCGGCTACTTCGCGCGTATCTTGAATAACGTACAGTCTTAACGATCGATAGGCCTTAGAAGATAAAAACGGGCGAGGAACGCGAGATTATGTCGTAAAAGACCAAGAAGAGCTCGTTGATGAAAAAATTAATAGAGCAAGTTCGATTTCGCGACAGCCCTCGATCGATTCCGCGTCATTAGCGTCGCCATTGTTCCGTCGAATGAAACGCTGATTATAAAATTGCTAGGTTTTTTTCTAACCCTACTACAATGACGTATTTTACCAGAAATTTTCTTCGATTCACCGTTCTCCTTTCCACTTTCTTTCCGCTTTCTACCCGTTTCACCCCTTTGCAGTGGAACATTTTGCTCTCGGATGGCGTACGAAGCTCGACGAGGCATGCTATTATGGCAGCGTGCATGTCAAGCGTCACTTGACGTTATTTTTCCGTTTTGTCGTACATTATACCGCTCACACGCTGCCAAATATCAAGAAACGAACGTCGAAAATGGTCTTCGAATTATCAAAGATATTATTTTTCCCTTATTAACCCTACCCGAGGAACGTAAGGAATTAGAGGGGAAAACGATCTCCACGTGTACGCCGGTTTTAATTTCCCTTTTATACATATGCACGACCGATGGAGATTATTATGCAACGATTATAAGCGAGATAGCGATTACAGCGCATACGTAATCATTCAAGTCCAGCCTGGTTGCACGAACGATTTTATCGCAACGCGCGAACTCTTGAATAACGTTTAATGTTTCCAGCCATTTGCTTTTTCTCATTAATTTTCATCCTCAGGCACGGAGATCGAAACATCACAATTAATTTGTTACCCCACATTATGCAACTAATTACAGCCACCGTGGGTCGAAATCTGCGCGATGGATCGAATTATTCTATACACCCGCCATTTTTATTACAGCGTTACGGTGTAATACTAATGCAAGAACATCGATGAATGGTGTGTCATCGTCAGCAACGCGATTCACTTTCTCGCCATCTTCTGTTATTTTGCTTTCCAATTTGCAAAGAAAAGGGGTGCGTTTTCGAGGGGTGCTTCTCTTGTCTCCTCTATCCTTTTCGTTTACGTTCACCATTATGTCACCGTGCGCAGGTAGGGTACGAATAAAATGTAACTCTCAGGTTCAGATTTGGATTAATACTATTGTAGAAACACATCCGTAGTAAGAAGAAGACCGTTTTCCGCTCGTAGCGACATCGATGGCCTCAAGTCAATGGGGGCTTCATTTATGTCTTTACGTCTAGCACCCCCGTCACTACCCCTATGATTCGTGGATATGCAGACCATAACGAGGCAACCAGGGCTAGGAAAAATTAGTTCCTTGGCGACCAGAGAGCGTTATAGACCTTTTCCTAAGAGCTACACCGTTTTCTCGGCACCAGCCCCCCTAATGCATAATAAAATTCGACAAAATCCGATGTAATGCTTTTTCTTCACTAATTTTTGTGCACTTGAGTATTTATAATTATGTTTTGGCCAGTGGAAGAGTTATTAACCACTTGCGCTGGAAGGACGTGCCACACACGTCGTAATGCTTTTGTCGCAGAATCGCCAACGACGTGGTATACACGTCGTCAGGCAATTGTCACAGAAACACTGGACCGTTCTGGCACACGTACAGCACAAGTGGGTAATACTGTTGCATCATCGATTCCGAGGATAGCTGTCTTGTAATAGCAATTCGAGTGGTTCGTTAGGACTGTATAAAAGGTCTGGGACTACTGACCAACAAATTTTGTAGCGCGTCACATGTCACAGAGGCAATGTCTGAGGCTACTGTATGTTTGTCCGCCTTGTAGATTTAGGCTGCGTCACGCTTACGTCGTCAACATTCGATTCCTACCGTGTACGAATAGGCGAACAAATGGAGTGATAAATAATAACCGGTATACGAAACGAACATCGGTTTTCGAGATAACCTCTGACCCGAAATTTATACGTCTGCTGTGGTAAACGTTTTACACAAGGAAACGCGTCTGGATATCAATTTCCTGCGCGAATTTCAGTTATTTACCGTGCACCAACCGATGTTATTTTTTCCTGCGAGGTAGTTAAGGTTCTTTATTCGTATTTTATCGCACGTGGACGACAAATCGTTCACGTCGAGAGTAACGTATGTGTACAGCACCCGGAAGAATGATAGTATACCCTATGATTTTCAGCATTCATTAGCACTAATGTGACGCGTGCAATGCATGCCGATATGTGGAACGATATGTGTAAGGAAGGAAATTAAAGCACTCGATAACTTTTTTATGGCATAAACGACACCACGCCGATGGAAATAAATCAAAATATCGCGATCTTACGAAAATTGTAAGGAAAGAAATTCAAGATGGCAGAAACTAGGTCTATCAGGGGAAAATACAACGTTGGAAGCATGAAAGAAAAATTATCGAAATTTCTTTGCTGGTGTATACAATGATTTTTTCGTATTTCGATTTTCGTACGCAGAATCCAAATCTGACCGCAAAATTCCCTTTCGATGAACGAAAAATATCGTTTCTGGTTATATTTACAAAAATATTCCTAAGACAGTTAATTCTCCATAATATTTCAACCCCTAGCATCGTATACTATAGTAAATTCCCCTGTAAAAAGAAATTTCTTCCGTCCCATACGTGTGCCGCATGGAGGTTATTTAAAAATTTGTATTCAAATATCATTACACGTATGTAATAATCCATGGATCATCGTGGTAACTGCATGTGAAAGAAACAGAACAATATTCATGCTGTTTATTATTCATATTTATTTAACCGCGCTGCACTAGTTATTAAATAAATTGTATATTGAATTGCATAAACAAAATTGAATAAAATGTATTTCATTGCGGCCGAATTAAAACATAACAGACCCAGATTACCTCAGCTGTATACCTGGCTCTGTCTAATTATTATTTTTAAGCTTCCAACACGCCGACATGGATTCGCTAAATTACTGCATCGGTGTAAACCGAGTTTAATTACTGCTGATAGCTGATACTCGAATACGCGAAAAAATGCATAACGATATTATTATTATAAATCTACATTATCGCGTATCGCGTCCCGCTGTAGAAACCACCCGGTGAAACCAAGCAGATGCAACAAAAGCAAAACCGCGACGTTGAACGTCCCGATCTGGTACTTGAAAATGGTGGCGTAACGCAGAAGCCCCCAGTCTGCCAGTGAAGTCGACTCCGGGGTCGTCTTTTTTCGGTCTGACTCTCGTTCGATTCCCCGGAAAGTAATGGCGAAAATGAATAAGGGAACGCGGGACAATGAAGGGCCGGAGGTTGTCCCTTTCGCCGGCACCTATTTGCCAGATTGTGCAGCTTTTGTCCACTCGAATCAGCCGGCTAACAAGTTTCTGCTCCCTTATCCATTCTCGCCGTCGAATCGTTGAAGTTGCAAAAAAAGATTTAACGTCAGCTCCCCTGGCTGGGAAGCTCGTTCCTTTATCGATTACGAATAAACCAAAAAGGAGAAAAAATGGAAAAAATGGAAGAAGGGTGAAAGAGGAAGGAGCAGGAAGCGGTGGATGAAGGAATAAAACACGAAATGAGCACGAAAGAGGGGGACGAAGAGGACGGAATGATCCTTCATGACCGATGGAACTCGTTAACACTTCGAACTGATGGGACTGTTTCGTTGCACGAACTGTAGTCACGGATCACGATTTGTTTTGATACATTGACACTGAGTGTTAACATTAAGCGTACCGGTGTTCTACATATTTCTATTCTTACTGTAAGGGGTTAAATAGCCCCCTATGAAAGGAAGAAAGAAAGGCTTTCAGGCTGTAGTTAACACTAGGTTTGCGGACCCTATCTGTATACCTATTTCTAAGGACACCTGTAAAATTGACAGATAAAGGAAACCACGTGCCTTTTTTCTTTAACGATTAGTTTAATTTAAAAACAATTATATATTATATCGTAGAGACTTGGGTGGGTGGTGGTAAATATAATAACTATTCGTTGGTAATGAGAATAATAATACTGAATTAACAATGTGTGGGTGACGATTAAGCCTACGAATATAGATATATCAACTACAACTACAACTAAAGATTACAGCTCGACTTAACAATACAATTACAACTCAGTCCGTTACAACTAAAATACAACTCTCTTCTAATCACTCTTCCCAAGAACTGTTCCTAAAAACTCTACACAAGAACTCTCCGTTAACCACTTTTGCCTTCCTTTATATCTTCCCCAAAAGTCTGCCCCAACATGACCTAATATGGTTATGCTAAGGGCCTGACGCATCGTTGGGGTTTTTCCGTCCGACCTGGCCCTCGAACCCTCGGCGACCTTCCAAACTAGTCACCTATACACGAGGTTGTAAACCTGCGATACTACAATATTAAGTCTTAATATAAGTTAACTAAATCTGTTACCATGGTATAATTGGAGCAACCCTAATCTAGTGTTAAATCTAGTGTTAAAGAGAGGCTTTCAGACTGTCACCTTTTCCCTCCGGAGTTATGAAAAGAGTAGCAAACACCCTGTCCTGAATTAATTTAACAAATTTTATTTCTGTTTAAATCTAATAAAAATTTAATCAAAATATAATATCGTACATTATAAATTCAGAAAGAATTTTCTAAACTCTAACAGCTTTGAAATTCATGAACGTTGTTTGACATCCGCAGTCCAGCAGACATGTAACGTGACCTCGTACAACGTTTGCAGGAGTGAAAGGGTTAAGAGTGTAAAATTTTCACCGAGATGAGTGATAAATATTTAATCAACACGATCCTTTGCCAGTGAAATCTAATTTTATAATGTACAAACATTAGATAGATTCTTTTATTTTAGATTTTTACTTAAAAATTATAGTCTATTCTTCATTCATGAATAATATCCTCCAATACAAGGTTCGGATAGAATATTTAAATATGTACATCTATCAAAGATTCGCAATAGTGATTTCTGCTATGCTAAAAGAATTCCAAACATTCCCTAATTTTAAAATCAAGATGCTCAATAACGAATTGCAATTAAAATTCCAAATAAATCGCAATTTTAGTAAATGCAAATATACGCAGTTCTGCATAAACTCGGCGAATAAGTAATTAATCGCTAGGGGTTAATTCTTGATAACTCCAGCGTGAAAGTTATTCTCGACATTAGGTCGCTCTGCTGTCAAAACAGAGAGACGAAGAAATAAGACAAAATGGAAAAGACAGAGTCGAAAATATCGTGTCAATATTTGCGAGGCGCGTTCGCGAAAATGTCACCCTCGCTGACCGGCAATGACGTCGGACTTCTTACCCCACGGTACGAGAATTTAATATCGGACGTCCTAGTTCCTCGAACTAAGGCAGAGAAACCACCAGATCCGCCTGGGGATTACTCAGCCATATGCGTAAGATTTCTTTGTACCGGAAGGCAGCCGGCGACGATTTAGCGAAGGGCTTGGACTCCCGTCGGAAAAACCGGCTGAATGATGAAGGAAAACTCTTTCCGCGTGACCTGTGCAACTCTCGCTATGGTACATGGCTCGCTTCGTATTTTATTCCCGCGACATTCTGCCCATGAGCTTGGATACAAAAATTCCGCGGTATCTCTATTCGGTTCGCAGCCGGGATAAGAATATTTCGTGCTACTTTTCTTTCGCGAGAAATATATCTGTCTGAGTGATTTAATCGAATAACACGTTGCATCAAAGAAGCACGAATCCCTTCGTCGATTTTCGTTATTTCAAAAAATAAATTGGCGACGTATTAAATTTGCTGAAAATAAGATACGTCTTAACGTATCGAATATAGAAAAATTAATCTGTCAGGAAAAATAGATGTATCTTTAAACTATGCGCCGAAGAGGTTCCGGGAATGGATAAAGTGTTTATTTCACACGTTAGATAAGAATTAGGGGACCAGGACGAGCTGCAATTGCATACCCTCTATAAAGTGTTTATTTCACACGTTAGATAAGAATTAGGGGACCAGGACGAGCTGCAATTGCATACTCTCGTTCTTCACTCTAGTTTTGACTCTCTACGCGAACAGTCAGAATACTTGAGATATACCTTCCTTAAGAGAGAATAAAGATAATTATAATATAACGATAGTTATTTCTTTTTTACCCATAATCCCAAGAAGTAACATATAAACAGAGATGTAGCGATTAGTGACTACAATTTTCCGACATCTAAGGTTGGTGAAAGGTGCAGAGGTTCCTCGAAGAGTTTTCGCAAGTGAGGTTAATAACAGAGATTTTTCGAGGATAATTTTTAGGCTTTCAGTATAGTAGCAGAGCGTGGTTACTTAATTTGATATCCATTAAAAATTTTTCGAATCACGTGCCACGTTTGGGATATTCTAGATAATTATAATATAACGATAGTTATTTCTTTTTATCCACAATCCCAATAAAATTATATTAAATTGTACTGGGATCCGTAAATTATTACACAAATACACGAATAAATATTTTGATATAATTAATTTCAGGTTACAACTCGATTAATTTTCTCTATACTTCTCCCTCTTTAAATATAGTTAAATCATTAATCGTAATTAATAGTTCGTAATTACAGTCTATTTGTTACAGCACTCCCCAAGTACACAATTTTTAAATTCGACAAGATTTGATTCAACTCACGTATCGCTGATAATACGCGTATCACAGGTCGAGAATCGCTTATCTAAAATGTAAAATATTTGACGTAGGTATATTGGATCTATCCGTGATCTTGAATATTTCCTGGGTAATAAAAAGCCCATCGATCCCCCTGTTTTATTAGCCCTCGAAAGTTATTTATCAAATGTCTCGAGACCTGAGCAAGGGTTGTAAGTATCCTACTTCAAAGGAGTAAGTTCAATGCGAAGTGGCATTTACTGTGAAGTGCCTGTGATCTCGGTACCACTCCACGTCGCAGGATCCACGATACTTAGTTTCACGGGGACGCGAATCGACGAATCACGCTTTACGTACGACTCGAATTGCGGAATTTTTCTAACGCTGTAACTTCGTGGCAGCTTATCGAACGCTGCGGGCGATATTTCGCAATATTTCTCGCTACTTTCAATTTGCTGCAAGAAAAATCGGAAGCGCTTAATTAGTACCTGATACTTAAAAACGATGAGAATTTCACGACGAAGAAGCTACGGGCAAGCCGAAGAAATATCTCGAGCATTTAAAATCTCTTTGAAGTCGATTAGAGAAAGATGGTGCACGAAACGTTAATACGTAATTCATATCGGGAGAGATATCCTCAGTGATTAAAAGTTAGAAAATTATTTAAAAAGTCTGAATTTTGTGACTCTGGAGAGCTTTAATTTACCAGAAAATTACTCAGGACATGTAAAATTTCGCGTTTTCTAAAGCAAACTGAACTAATTTCGCCGTGGTGCATTAGTTACCAAGAAGATTCTTTGAATGCGAAAATTTCTACAATTTCAACAAACTCGTCGGCATTTATTCAATCACCGGATACATACCGTTCGTAGTACCGGTGCGTCGCTCGGAAAATTAGACACGCGCTTGGTCCACGATCCCGAGGCGAAAGTGAATTAATAACGACAAAACTCCGCCGATGGCCATCGTCCGTGGAGACGTGGATTTTTGTTCGAAACGGGGATCGAAATTTCTCTGACTAGGCGGTTCGGAAAGTTTCGCGCAACAAATCGTCGGGATGAAAAGCCATTGAAATTGAAGTACGAACGCGATGGTGTAAAAACACGGGAACGAGGTGGTATTTGCACGCGTATCTACATGCTGATTATAAATTCCCAGCGAAACTTGTGCCACCTTTATTTTTCATTACTACCCTCGTCCCGTGTTTCCTTGTTTCTCTTCGCCCACCCTGTCGGTCTACTCTACCCTCTTTATTATTAATTTTGTTCCCCTATTTTTTATTTCATTTCCCAGCGTATCTTCGTGCAGGCGTAAAAACCAAACGGTCTACACGAGCAATTAAAACGAATAAACGAATTCCTATTAGAATGTTGTAATTAAAACCGCATGGCAGAACAGCGAGGTACGCTCCTGTCAGCCGGCTAACGAGTTCCCTTACTTTTCTTATTACACCGCTATCTAATTTCCCTGCGTGCAATCTTCTCTCCCTTCGCGCGATTTTCTCACGTAACGTAATGCCGCGTATTTGGATCCGCGGCCGCGGCGAGTCAGCGAATCTCTCCGTGGGAATTTGCGCTCGGACAGCTCCGCGGTAATAAACGGCGACGAATATTTCGGGAACCGGCCATGCTACGTGTAACGCGATATATCCTCCGTGTCTCACCCTCTTCCAGCAGCCCCTCGAGTTTCGGATTTATATTAAAGGATTTACCGATAGCCCACCGTTGATAAGAGACTTCCCTTCGTTTCGAGCTTCTTTTCTTGGGGTGTGTGCACGATCGATGTTTGTTAGTCGGGGATTCGTGGTGGTGGTTGGGAATTTTGGGTGAAACGAGGGGGTACGCGAGCTAGATTTAGCGGAATTAAATTGCGCTGGAAATCGTTAAAGGGAATTGAAGAATTTCGAAGGAGTTAGAAATAGGGGTAGTGTTTCTTTGTGTTAAAAATAAATAGGGGTGAGAGGTTTGAGTTTGATTCCAATATTCAAGTTTGAATGATAATGTGTATTTAAAGATGGGATATTCGAGGGAAAATAATGAAGAATATTATTGGGATTATGGATATATATATATATTATGGAGGGTATAATGGTAGATAATGGTGGATGTAATATATAGGAGGTATTTTACAATTAAAATCCATAAAACTAATAATATTCTTCACTATTTTCTATCGAATATCCTATATTTAAGTACACATTATCATTCAAACTTGAGTATTAGAATCAAACTTAAATCTCTCTACCCCTATTTATTTTTAATACTACAAAACACTACCCCTATTTCTAACTCCCTTAAAATTCTACAATTGCCTTTAATGATTATATATACATATCTTGGAATAAGGTTGATAAGATAAAACGCGTGGTTTTTGAATAAATTAGACAAACAATATAATATAAATGTTTCTCAATATAAATTTACATATACAAACAAATGAATGGATTGGATTGCTTTGGTTTCACATTTGAATACTTGGATTAACTTTTGGAAGGCCGGATAATTAACCTTACGCAGGATATACAATCCTTTCACTTTAGAGCACGATTCCGAATGAATGATTGGTTAGTATCCATGTGTAATCATCGAACAGAGCGCCACACATGAGATAATGGTGACATGTATCGTTCATGGTTCCCATTTAATTTATTCTATCACTGTTCTACAATATATTCTCCATTAAAATCTTTTATTACTCCAGGAAGGTATATGTGTCTTTGAGGGCTTCTCTAGAGAGACTGACCAATTTGTGAGAGGGTGCCAAGAGGGTACGGGACACGATTTGCCTAAACTCCCAATTTTTATCGAATATTTATATAAATATTTTCAAAATTTTGATTTTATAAACTATTTATTGATACCTTGTATCCTAAATTGATTTTTAGATACAACTAAGTTTATCTTTTCAACAAATATCTTTGTATTTTAAATTTAAATAATGGAAGATCCGACACGAGGTATGATAATTCATTTAGCGTGTGAAAAAATAAATAGTATAATTTCATAATTGCATCAAGCAAATTAATTCAAAGATACTAAAATTATAACTTGTCAGCCTTTTTGCAATAATATCCAGCCTCTTCCCAATGTATTGCACATTTTCTATCTACCAATAATTAAATTTCTCAACTCTACCATTCCAAAAACTTTAAGAAAACACGTTATCCGAACATACACACTAACCGCACCCATATAAATAGACCTTCATACCAGAAAATTATCATTATCAAAATATCGTTATCAAAATTACCGCGATACAGGTATTCGGTTGTTTTGTTAAAACGAAGGAACTCCGGTTCAATTTATTCGCTACAACCTATCTGCTTTCATTAACTTATTGTTAGTTTTAGATTTACCGACTCACCACCGGAGCCATGCAATCTCGCAAAATTCAGCTCTGAATTTCGGCGAATAAATGAGACAGCGACGAAATTTGTAAAACCTTTAAAATCACGAGAAATAACGTGTTTGAGAGATTAAGAGAGAAAAGAAAAATCCGCGTTCATTCGAGATTTCAAGTGAACGTTACTAATTCTTTTCTATTTTTCTTCATCTTTTTATCCGAATTTTCGCAGACTCCGAACCGAGGAGAGAGATAGAAAAGCAGGGAAAAAGCGAGGACGAGGTAGAGAACATGCGGGTGGAGGGATAGATGTCCCAGAACGGGGGTGCAGGGATCAATTTTTAGTTAGCCTTCAATGAGACCGGAGGGACGTGGAAGAACAGAAGTGCGAGTAAGAATTAATTGCGTCGCGGCGTGTTGCGTTGCGTTGTGCGCTCAGTATGCATATTTACCTAGGGTGATTCGAAAAACTGGGTCAAGCCATAGCTCTCTACGGGGTGAAATTGCGAAAAAATCGCGAAAGCATGATTCGCGCTGTTTAACGCGATTTACGATAACATCCGCAAACTTCCCTTCGTGCCTGAACATCACGCTATAAATTAAAAATAGGTGCAAGCCATAATAGCCTGTAGTTCAAACCTCGCGCCTTTCTCTGATCCTTGACCATACTTCGAAAACTGAATGTAGCGTCCTATTTATCGCTATCGAATCCCTTCGATGTCCTAGAACGCTCATCACGCGCCAAATTAATATTGCGTGACTGGTTGTAATAATAAGGATCCCGAAGCGTGTGTTGATAAAAGAGAGCATTTATTTATAGAAAAGTATAGAATAGTTATAATAGAGACGTTGAACGGAGTACCGTTTCGAACACGCGTTTATACGTGTAAGTAAGATGTTTCAAGGATCGGTGTCGAAGACGAACTGATTTCTCGAATTTGATCTATGTAGTGTCTCGTCGTGTCCTGTCCGGTGTATTCTCCAGTTTAGTTCTGATTGGGTAAAATAAACGTTGGTGGTGGAAAAGTAAGGAGTTTTAATTGAACAGAGGGTGTGACGGAAGGACCTTTGGCTAAGGAGTAGGAAACTGTCAAGGAGCCGATTTTTGATGGTCAATGACGTGATTTATAAGTGGTGTCTGTCCGTCGCTTGTTGGGTCTGTCACACGTGGTCCCATCTGTCGAGTCTGGTACTTGTAAAAATTCCGAAACTTTGCTTTACCTTTATAAACTTAATCCGCTAGAACGGCGGTGAGGCACATCTATCCTCCGGATTTGTAGTTGCAGTATAAAATATAAAATAAACCGTTAGGTCTGTTAAAAATGTAAGCCTTAGAATAAAAATCATGTTATAAACACGCTCTCCGGGACGGAACACTGAACTCGAATATGTTCGTCGCAAATTACGCGATAAGATATTCACCATGAAAGTACCTACCAATGCAAAATCGAATTAAACGTCGGATTTTCGAGCAAAAATAGGAGAGGGGAGTTACAACACGGGAACTAATTAAAGGAACCTTTTGGATAGCTTGGTGGACGGTTTTTGCGGCTGGCATGATTGCGAAGGAAAGAATCGAAAGAACGCAATAGCTTCGTCCGCAGAATAGCTACGTCATGGTGACGGTAATTGTGCCAATACCCTTTCATCGAATCCCTAAAGATCGTACCAATTCGGAAGATTACCTCCGACATCTCGAACTACGATCCCCGGTGGAATCACTTTCTGCCTTGAAAAATGAGAACGCCGATAGGACAGTATTTGATTACGTGGAACGGAACACACTGCGTGTGCTTTATTCGTCTCGTTTCGTGCGACCACTGATACGCGATGAAATTACTCCTTTTCGTTGAAGATGACGATTTAATATCCAATCGTGACTTTGAACCGACCGCGAGAATATTCGTGATTCTATTAGCTAACACAGGCCTCGTGTTAATATTCTTTTATCGCAGACTTAACGCAATTTCCAGACTTTCATTATTCACGTGACGAAAGTGGTACTGAGTGCACCATGGAGTTATAAAAGAATTTTATTATAAATGGAGAACTATTCTGGGAGGACCGATTCCTGCGATTTTTATAGTAGTGAATTTTTCACTGCCAAATGATCCCAATATATTAAAATTTTTAACCCATTAGATCGTATAATATATACCTAAATACAAGTATATGCTATATATTGTAATACACGATTATACGATATAAAAATATATTTTTTCGCTTCTGAATTTATTCCGCGTATTTCGAGGTTGGTCAAACACCGCGAATGTTAACCACAAATATTTTTACGATTATTAGAGCATAAACGCGATACACAAATTAAACTCTGCGGCAGTAGTGCCACTCGCGTTCAATCCGTATTTCAGTCGCAATTTAATTGCGGCTAAATTAAGAAATGTAAGAAATGTCATTTTAAGGGACCGGATAAAAATTGGAATAGAAACAGGGTTAAATTACAGCCGTCAGTGGTTAGTACTAAATAAACGTAAAAATAACTCCGACACAGAGTCAATGGGTGACTGTGTCCGGATGAAAAATTGATCAATTAAAGTTTTATCGAGAAAATCTCGACATTTTAGGTCAGATAGCGCTATTAAACATTCAGCGAAGTTCGAAGCTTTCGCCAAAGGGATTGGATAATCGATTCTTGACCGAATTAAACATCGTTTACTCCGAATCGATTCTACGAGTTGCTGTCTGTATACCCATTTATCCCGTCGCCAGTCGCTTTAATCCTAGGAATTTAAGGATTAAGTTTGCCAGCCCGAAATGACAGTGGAGGTATCTATACAGCGTGTCTGTAAGCGATGTAGAACCGCCTGGTACATGTATGGTAAGTCACCTGGATCCCCGGCTAGAGTGCGCTGCGGTACGGCGACTGTTTCACCCGCGTCGGTATTTCAGTTGGCCGATCGATCAAAAATTCCTCCACTCTCTCTCGTCGATTCCATCCGCGGCCTCTTTTTTTCCAAAATTTCGCTCGTCACGCGACCTTTCTTCCCGTCATAATCGCTCGATAGTTAACTCGACGGTTAAACCTCGTCTAGGGGAAATTTTCGTGTAGCATGTACTCGTGGTACGGTGCAGCCGCATCAGATGGCGCTGTCAGTCGCGATAGTTGTTTTGTGAAACAAAAGGTCCCGACAATCTAACTGCATCTAAATGCAAATGCAGCGAGGACAATGCTTTTTTTCGGGCAAGAAATTTCGTTCCGGGGGAACGGTTGGAAAATTAACGAAATGAAATGCTTCGTAGAGGGGAAGAGATAGAGTATAAAAAGGACGAGGTCGGTGAGACGATGACTTACGGCGTTACGTGCAGGATTTTAGGCCAGGCAGCTTTGTAGAGGAGATTTTCGATTTTCCCCCAGGAGTGCATAGATCCTGGTTAATTTTACGAGCATGATTACGCGTAACCAACAATCTGCTTATTCTGTAGAAATTTGACGGGAGGTGACTTGCCGTAACAGCGCTAGTTATGATAGTGTCAGTGCTAATTATGGCATACTGCGAGAGCCAAATTAATCCAATAGTAGCTGGCTGCAACGGTAAACAGCCGCGTTAAAGATTTGCATGCTCTCCCCGTCTCTCTCTCTCTCTCTCTCTCTCTCTTTCTCTTTATCGATTCATGAATACAGGAAATAATCGAGAAAATTGTTTCGTAATTATGCGAGACACGTGCAAAGTTGATAGTATGAATATTAATAACAGAAATATACGAATCATTTGTACATAATCTGCATAAATGTATCTTCGGTGCATAATTTTCAATGGCTCCATCTTGGTTCTCGACTGACAATTGCGATTCATTTTTCAAGACGAAAATTTATTTACGTATTTATTTATTCATTTACTAATGAAATAACTACGGGTATAGAGCACACTGGTTTACAAACACAGAAGATGCGTAAGAAATGTAAATGTCAGGAAATGAAATTGACTCCATAAACTATCGATGACGCGCATGAAATTTACATACATACTTGTATTAAATAACAAATATGTAAATACTGAGGCAGTAAGAAAATACGTCACCGAATGAAAGTTAAACGAGAGCAAACAGTCTGAAATATTCCTACGATTCTCTAGTGATTTCGCATTAATTACGCTCGTGATAAGCTGATAATACGATGAGAAATATTTTACTCGAAACTCGCTACGGTATCCGGAATTTAGATTAATACCCCTTCTATTTCTCTCGTCGCCTTTTCAACTTCATCTGGCTCGAATGGGAACACCCTAGCTAGGTACACTAGCATCACGGTATCTATTAGTGGGATTTGCAAATATTGAGTGCTTTAGCGCGCAGCAAATCCCCGAATTAGAACAGTGGTTCTCAAAAGCAACCGGTTAATTAGAATCCCGCGCTACAAACTGGAACTTTTGTCAAGCGAGTCCGCTGCACTATTTACCAACTTAATTCCACCACTTCGTTTTATTCCGATCCAGCTATCGTCGCTGCCTCTGCTATCACTTCGCCGACTATCGTTCCACGATTTATAATTTCAATAACTCCGAAATGTTATCGGGTACCACGCTTTTCCGGTGTTACAAAAACCATTTATAGCACGTACCTCTGCACCCTCACTCCCAACTTTCCAACGTTAACCCCTCCGCGCCCACGACAATCCTGCAAACTTTCGATTCCACTCGCGGTGTTTTATTCATTAAAACTTCTTTATCGCGGTTATTCGAATACGATCCGGGCTGCTTGCACGAAAACTCCTGTTTAAACGAATATTCCGTAGCATCCGCCGACTTGCTGGCAACCACGAATACCAGCAAAATATTGACTGTCGAAACTATCCTGGATTCCTTATCTCGGGACTCTGCGAGCCACTGGTCCGGAACGTCATCAATCAGAGGGAAGAGTGGCATAACATCGAATCCGTGCATCGCGCTCGTTTCAGAAACCGAGGCGAACAGTTAACTAGAAGTTACACGTAAAATCCGTAAACAGGGGTGCATCGTCGGGAACAAAGACGAAACTGGGGAAAAGCGAGGCAGCGTTCGAACAGCGAGCAAACAGGTTTCGCATCCGGGTGGATCGATGCTGGATTTTTGATTCTCATTTTCGGGACGAGCCCTGTGCCGTTCAGAAAGGGGATCCACCGGGAAAAATTCGATTTTTCTTCGCGATCTCCTCCTCGTCCGATCGAGCCTCGAGTTCCAAAGCAAAGGCCAGCAACCCCGATGAAAGGGTACACGTTTAATTGCGAATATTTGCTGCGAGGAATTATTATTCCAGCAAGTTTTCCCCGAGCCACTCGACTGCCGGAATTTACTGTAATCGGTAAACGTTTGGACGGGGTACGACGGGAATTACAAAGTAAAATTTCTCTGGGATTCCTCGACCCGGAGGGGGCTCCGCTTTCTCCTTCGTTAGAGTGGAACGTGGATTAATGGAACCGCCGATTATCCAGACGCTCTGTATTTATTTAATTAATTTTTGTTTGCGAGGAGAGGTTCTGTCGACGTTACGGAAATAACGACGCCAATATTCGAAATTATCGCGGAGTTTGCAAGGGGGTTGCTGCATTTTCTACGTCACTCCTCGCGCTATTAACGTCAAGTTTCGGAGTTTCGATTAATTTTGATGTATTAATAATTTATATGGAACGAATCAATTTACCACCTTCGACCGAATCAAAAAATTCTCGTCAGCCTCGGAGAACAATTAAAACGTTCACAGTCCAATTGAAATCGACACTGTTTCTTCGTATGTCCAAATATCAGATTAATTATGTTATAATTGAATAACTTGCTATAAAAATAATAGCAGTGGATTTACTATCTCTTGCCATAACAAATATAATACTGATATACAATAAACTATACCAAAATAAAAAAGGTTAATTTTACAATCAAAGAAAGAAATAATTAAAGAACTATTAGATAACAAAGAAGAAACAAATACGCTGTCAATATCAAAATCTACAGAATTTCTGTCACGAATAGAAGCAACTAAATCAGGAAATGCGGGAAAATGTGCGTTATGGGATGTTACATACATCTTCGTAATAATGGAATGAAGTGTAAAATTGCAGCTAAGAGGACGAAAAAGATAAATATAGAATGCAAAATATGCAATAAAGCAACGTGCATTGACTGTTTCAAAAATATGCACTCACAAGAATGTAATGTATAATACTTCTTAATCATTCCTTACACGCAAAAAAGACACTCATAATTCAATCGACTATAAATAATTGCTCGTAAGCTTCAAAAGCATCTGACCTATGGTTAATTCATCGGACGTATGAATTGGAAGACGCTGACCCACATATAGGTCAGGACACTGTGAATCTGTTAATAATCATTCTTGAAAGGTTCCGTTGACATAAACGTCTATTACTTGACATTTAAATCCCAATATTTCCCATCCTTTCATCATCAATTTTCAGGAATATTCTCGATATATCCCAATAAATCTGTAACAGAAAGGATCCTATTTTCTCCCTGCAGCACGATTAACGTCACCAATCCTACGGTCCATTTCTCGAATTCGGTGCTCGGTATCGAGCTTGTTCGAAATATGGACACGCCGGGAACGAATTTCCGACACGCCTGCAGTATCTTGTAGGACCCAGAAAAAACATTATTGGCTATTTTTTGGAGAGACAGTGCCCCACAAGGGACTCGAATGGAGTCCAGCGGGCGTCAAACGCGAACGTATCGCGACAGAAAGGGAGCTAGTCCGACGCGATGTGAATATATGAATTTTTTATCTCATTTTAATAAAACCATCTCTGTAGCCGATCTCGCGTTGCACCGTGCAACTTTTCGAGCATGCACACGCGACCGATACGGAAATCGCGCTCGAAAAGCGTTCCCTAATCGATCGTTGTCGATATCGAACGTTAACCCGGATCCGCCCGTTTTAGCATAATCGTGAACCAACTGATAAATGGGACAGGCATAACTAATCGTGCGTTTCGTGAACCGTAAATATGCTTTCACGACTTATTTATCGCGAGGTTCGACCGTGTCGACGAATACAGATCGTTCGACAAGATTTTGCGTCGGTACCTCAACCTTCAGCGGGTATTTTCTTTGGAAAATACTTTTTCCAAGTTTCTTTGGAGAACAAGACACGAGGAACCACGTATGAATACAAGATTATTTAAGGATACCGGAGGATGGCGAAAACCGGTTTTGAGACACCGAAAACTGACAGAACAACGAGAACAGAATAACACGAATACTGAATTCATAAAACTAATTTAACTTAGGAAAAGAACATCAAGATAACGCAACGAAAACACACGGAAACGCACTCTAATTTAAGTCTATTTCTAACACCCAGCGACTCACGCTCGTGCCGGTCACAATTAACCCTTTGCAATCGAGAGGTGCCCTTTAGTCACCATTTGATAAAATTTCGAAGCTCGATATTAATTAATATATCAAATTTAAAATAATGTAACAGTATGAGAGGTATCGTAACTAAATAATTCTACGTATTAATTATTGTACGATTTCTTATTTACTGCTCAAAAAATATCAGCCTTATAGCAGAAAATTTTTCAACTCGTATCCTTCTTTAGCCAAAAAATCGTCGAGCGCAAAGGGTTAATTTCTAAGGACCCTGCTTTTGTGCTTTTCTTAACCAACGTTTCACCACCCCGTAGGACCCGCGCAACTTAATTTTGTTATCCAAAATAACTTTTCCATTTGCTTCAAGAAAATATCGATCGGTTTATAATTTGTTTCTGTTAGCAATGGCCGATTCGCGATTTCTTTCGAAAATGGTAACCTACAATACCTTAAGATTCGTTTTATCGACCCCCTATTTATTTATTTTCGACGACACGTCGATGCAAGAGAGGAGAGAAGTTAAGTACGTATTTTCAAACGATGTACGAACACTAAAATAAAGAATTTTCACTGCGATTGAATTTTTGATTTCTCGTATAATTTAAAAGATAATTGGAATGCAAATTTTTACAGAAATACTTTATTGATGGTAAGATGTTATTATCGGAATAATATACGGCATTGATAATTCATTTAGAAACAAAACGAAAGTTCTCATTTCTCCGCGTGTCTGCAAATTAATTCGAAAATAAAATCATTATTCATCATAATTTATGACAGCGTTCTTGTTTCGCGATAAATTCTTTCGTTATAACGCAAACTAATTCGCCAAGAGTTCTTGAAACTTTTATAATTCGCGACGAGATATCGCTATTTAATCAAATGCAACGCATAACGAAGGCTATAAAAGCGACAAAAAGAGGAAAGAAGTTAATGAAGAGGAGAAGGCAATACTCGTTGAATTTTCATCTTCTTCGAGGATTATAAAACAATCTAGGTGCACGAGGGTGAAGACAATACCGCACAAAGCGGCGTCGTTTTTTTAATTCATTAATTTTTTGTAAATTACGATGCTGTTTCTGCTAATTGTGACTTTAGCCTGGGAAAATTATGTGTGCACGCGCTCGCAACGAAAAGCCATTGTAACGTTTTCAAGCCTGAAGAGCGGAAAGAAGAATAAGGCCGCGTAAAGAACGGTATGAAAGGGGGTAAAAGCGGAATGGGAGAAAGACAGATAAAAGCGGAACGGAGAGAGGAGAATGGGTAGCAGAAGTGAGGTTAAGTTAATTAATCCAATTAAAAACGTAAGTGTTGAAAACAGCCGCATAGAGATCTGGCCGGTTTTTTCCACCACCATTTTCTCTCGGATCTGGTTCAAGGAAAATATTATCGGCCGAAAAACACCCGACGAATGAAATTTTAACGAATCCTTCTCCTTGAAAAAATTTTCCTCGCAAAAGTTCGCCGTTTGTTCGCGTGTCCTTGGAAACGGTGGCATTAAATAAACCCTCATTTTTCTATTTTTCCCTCTTTATGCCGCAGATATAATATTTACACGGGGTTGATGTTATTTTCGTAAGAAACTTGCGAACGCTCTTTTGTCGGAATTACATTTGACACCGGTTTATTTTAAAGTTGCACCAGGTGCAGCAGATATTAGATGTTTCTTGAAAATTCCCTCGGAATTTCGTATTGCATATGGAAATACGATGTTCTATTATTTAACTGAAATTTATTATGAAACGGAAGAAGAAGCGGAATTATTGTGTCAGCTTAGGGGTGAATAGAAGACAACGAAGTGGGGAAATATGGAACTATAGAGAAAGATTGCTCGAATAGATAAAGCCAGAAAAGACGAGAGCTATGGTGGCCAAAGGATGACAAAAGTGGAATGGACAAAGAGAAACAGAAACTGTTAAAAGCAGATGAGATTGAAAAATGGAAAAATATATGTAAAATTTTGTGTAATAAATAAACAACTCAAAAGAGAAATTAATAAATAAAACTATGCATAGACAAAAAGATCTGTTGAAAATTGACTTAAAAATTTTTCACGAGATTCCAATTATTTTATACATATTTCTTTTCGAAATTTGCACTTTTCCAAGTACCATTTTCAGCTTAAATAAAATTCCCGCCGATCTTTATTTATAAAAATTTTGAAACTTCATTCGCAAAGTAATCATTGATCACACGAGCCATAAAATTCGCATGAAACCAGCAATTTCGAATTATTCCAAAATCAATCTGAAACTGGGAACAGTGGACAAGCTTTCCAGCTCTGAACGACTGCTGTCTCGAATGGAACCACGCGTTGACAATCCTCGTTTCTCCGGAATGTAAGTCATTATTTCGATATTTGTTGGCAGCGGCTTATGAAATATTGTAAGTCACCGGCAGCTGCAGATGCAACATTTGCATACCGTGCATGTGGACGACGACCTCATTTGGAAATGGCCAAATGGCCGTTCAGTTGGCCAGTTACATTCGACGAATCGCTAGATTTTAACGCTCATCGATCTGTCGCATTAGTTGCATTTAACGGGCCACACGGCCAAATACTCCACGCCGCTGGTTAAAATGTCCTCAACCACGAAACGACAGCTGCCGCGAAGATGAGAGCCATAATCGAGACAAAAGATCGTGGAATCGGCGAGTCTTGGGAGATTTTCGATTCGACTTCGTGCCATTTTTCGCTCACCGCGCGTTAATCGAATCTTCCGATATCATAGAATTCGGAGATTATCATCTACACTCGACTCCCGTGAAATTTATTTCCGTAATTAACGATAGTCACGATTGTGCAATCGAGGAGAAACTTTTTCGTGGAGAATCGAGGCGAATATTTCAATTTTTGGTAACGCGTGAATGGATTCTAAGAAATTTGATAATTTCAAAAGATTCCGAGGCCATGAAAGGCTCTCGTCGCCATTCTTTCTATGGTGGATTTGTAAGTAGACGTCTTTAAAATTCACGTACTATTTCTTTCGCTATTTTATCCCATTTTTTGTAAAATACGTGCTAACTTCTTACCTTAATTATTAAAGGTAAATTAACTTCAAAGCCTCGGCTCTTACTCCCCCCGCCGCTGTTAAAAGGAAAAGGCATTTGAGAAATTCAATTCCCGCATGTGAAAGTAGGAATTTCACTCTTTAAAGTGAGTCTAGGTGAATTGTTGTACGAATTTTTTTAATAAAGTTACGGCCATTTAAATGTCGACTACTTCCAGTAATCTTTCAATTTTGTGAACAAATGAGTTAATTTTTTATTTCATTCGTTTCGTTATTTTTCTTTTGTAAGTTACGTCGTCTGCCACTGACATTAATTTATACAAACGAATTTCTTGATGCATAAGGAATTATAACACGGACACTAATTAAACAACCACTTCCGCAATTCGCATAGAGATTAAAAGTGTTCCCTTTGCTTTATGCACTTTTGTTCCCTTTATGACAATGAAATGCTGATGGAAGCACAATGGAGCTCATAAAGTCGCGTGCCCTTTGACAAAAAATTCTTAATATTTGACTGCATCTCCGAAGCGATTGATATTGATCCCGGCGCGTTCGTACGTTGATTCCTTCCCCACTGTCTGTTTTAATATTGCCTGCAGTCTTATTATTCGTGCACCGTACGAAAGACTTTCTTCGGTAAACAGCGACGGAGGAATGCTTCTTTCAGACGGAATATTTCTGCAGCTTTTCCTCGGACGAATATTTCTTATCTCAGGTGCGAACCTCTTACATCGGCAGAGAAATAAATTTATCAAAATCATAACAGGATAATGAAACTGTTAAATTTTCCAGCAACGAAGAAGTCACACGCGTGTATATTACAGTCGAATTGGAGAAAAATATAGTCAAAAGTGAAGTCAGAATTCGGTAATTTATTTTTGTCGAGATAGTAAGTTAAATAAGTTCAGGATTAATCAACGTCGAAAACTTGCGAATGAAAAGTAGTTTTATATAAATTATTGAGGACTGATCCCGAACCTAACAGAAAAAGATAACCATCGCATCAAACGTAGAAGATAAAATCGTAAAAATCGATTTCCGCTTCATTTGCGATTAAATATCCAGAAAAGTAATTTTTTCCCAATATTTCTATTTACAACATCATATAATATTATTCGACACCTGTAAAATCAATTTTGATTTGTCAACGTACGATTTTCATTTACCGAGATATTCCCCTTTGAATCTATAACATTTCAATCTGTCGTCGATGAAAACCAGAAATTATGTCTGTCTCGTCTCACAGATGTCGAAAATATACTAACTTCAAAGTGGTATATGTCGGAGACAAAAAGAAGATACGATTAAATAGCACACATATGCTGTGTTTCAGACCAGACGTGTATAACTGACTCTCTGGAACATAATTATTCTAATTACCATTTTCGTTCCGTTTCTCCCGACCCTTACATACATATTTTACACTACTTCAGAAATAATACGTCAACGAAATACCTCCTTTTGTCATTATTCTTTCATTAAATTCTCTATTCCTATTTCATACTAGTTTTATCAAGGAGAATTCTATTATTTCAAACTTTAATTATTTGAAATCTGATAAGAATCTGATTTATTACGTAGTTACGTAACAGGATCAAAATGGATTGAATGATGGAGGACGTTCCACATACAATTCATGCACTTCCTTTCGAATGGAACAAGCTGTCACATTTCTACTCGTTACATGCTGCGACCGTTAATTCCTATAGTCATTCCATTAGTCGAATGACACTAAACGATAAAACGACGTCCATTTTCATTGTGGCTGGCTTTCATGTTCCTTTAATAAAGCAGCTTTCTTCGACCACTTATCTTTTCAGGTCATTGATACGTGGCTTTCCGAGACTCCCACCACTGCATTAGTTTAGTCTATTCTCGAGCCATAATGTCGATCGACATTTCTCTCCATTTCCTTCAATTTCTTTCATTTCCTTCTTCTCCGTTTCTGCCGATAAAAATAAGAAAGGAAATAACACGACTGTATAAATAAATTTGTGGATATTCGTAATTTTCCTGCGGCAAGTTTTCCTTCGATTTCGAAAAATTCCTCGCTGGAAGACAGTTTCGGAGTCTCTGATCCAACGAATTAAAAAATTATGCAAAAGGAACGCAAACAGCAAGCATCCAAGGATGAAATGAACTCGCGATGGTTGAAAGCGAAGTTTAAACTTCGAAGATTTCGCGATATTTCGCAAGACCATTCTATTTAATAACCCTAGACCAACTTTGCTACCTCTGAAAATCTTGAAATTCCCCGTCCCGAACATCTCGTACCCTGCCTTCCTTCTCCTCGGATTCACTTTGACCGAACTTCGCAAAGAACAGCTCTGTTTTCCAATTAGTCTACCAAAATCTTAACATTGTCAAGACTTGCCGGCTATTCAAAACCTCCGAGATCTTCAATAAATTCAAAGTTACTATATTTCAACCTCGGGGCGATCTGGAATCGTGTTCCCCCGACTACCCCTCTCCTTGATCCATTCGAAAAGTTTGCAAGGCGAAGCTCGGAAGTGGAAGTACGTGGCCACGAGCACAGCGAAACGAGCGTGAAAACGTTAACAAACCATCCAGTCGGTCCGAATTAAGCGACACGTCGAATCTACGAGGGTTACTCGGGACCAAGATGGCGTCTGTCGCGGTGTTTGGCCTGTAACGGCTGTTGTGCCGGAACCGAGTTGTCGTTTGAACAAAGGACGCCGGGAGATACGGGGGAATAAAGAAGCGCGGAATTCCTTGACTACCGTGGTTGAATTTATTATTCACGTAACGGCGCAAGCAGAGCGCGGAAAACCCGCAGATATTCGGTTTCAATCTCGGAGTCATATTTACATGTGACCTCAATAGCAGGTCGAATACTGATGCCGCGGCTTGTTCGCATAGAAATAAAGAGGCCGCGCGACGAGCGAAAAAATTCTGTTCAAACGTGCAACTCAGGATAAACTTCGTTCGCGCGATCGTTCAGAAAAGCCTGCGACTTCCTAAACGAGCAACGTTCCGGCTTTGGCCGTTCTTCTTTCCGGGAAATGGGGTAGAAGCGTGGCGAAGTTGAAAGTGGCTACGGAGTGGATTGCTTTTTCTAAAGCCGCCAGCTTTCGAGTGAACGAACGAATTGGAAATTGTTAATTCATTGTTAATTTACGCGACGAGAAGTTGAAGAGAGTCGAGAAAATTTTGGATAAGAAATTTTTCATTTTTTCGTTAAGAGAACTATGGGTACAATGTTGCGTAGATTATGTAAATAAATTGTAAATTAATTCCGGTGGAAATGGAGTGAAGTAATTGATTTACCGATTATTCTATATTTTTCTGAACATTTTCAGTGAAAAATAGTCCTTCGCAAATATTGCACTAATTGTAAGTGAAAAATTTTTTAATATCCATTTTCTCAGCAGTATATTGCAGAATTACTAGTTCAATAATAGTCCAACGTTATGACACGGTTATATAAAAATGAGCAATAGCCACGAATAACAGTGAAACATTCGAGGTATAACAAGCAAAGACAATAAAACAAGAAATAGTTTATTCGTGGACAAACGCTATATCAATTCTCCGATATTTTATACCTCGATAGTATGAATACATTCGAACACGCCACGCAAATGTTATATGTCTACTCGATTAGGAAATATGTTGCTAATAGCAGCGCTATATATTTAGCACTGACTGCCACGTTGGTCATATATGACCGGTCACGGTTTCTCCTGTGACGCCATTATGGTCACCCATGACCGCCAATACGATGAATGCTCCATTGGGTAAGAATGTTGTCTTATATCACCAATTTACTATTATTTTGCCATTATATGCTCTGAATAATAAAAATCCCGAGCGAAACATGTGATTTCAGCGTGGCAGTCAAAGGGTTAAGAAGTAAAATGGATTTAATGAATTTTACTTTGGTGCCTTGTTTAATCAAGGTGTCGAATACCTGGCGAAGATATATGAATGATACGACCAATACGATGAACAGTATCGTGAATTATTATAGTTACAGATCATAACTAGTTATGACTATTGGGTACTGTTGTAACTATAGCATTTACTTAATTATATTGTACGTAATTATTGATTATTAAAAGTCACTAAATTTTGCTTATTAAAATAATTATTAAAATAATAATAATTACATTTTGCTTATTAAAGGCAATCATATTTTGTTTATTTAAATATTTTTAAATATTCTAATATAACAATCAAATCTAAATTAATATATAGCATTGATTAGTATAGTCACGGAAATAATAATAATAAATTATAATAAATGATAATAAAATAACGAAAAATCTGATTGTAGAATAATTAAACAAATCGATATCAACAACCAACAATTAACAACGATAATTGAATTCTATTATAACACAAGCTTTATAAGTAAGTATTCTTAAATAATTGCACGTATTCTAATAATAAATTACTAAATATTTCCTAAATTCGGACAAAATATTTTTCAAAACAGATATTTAGCAAAATCGTAAAGGAAGGGTACTAAATTCGAACGTATTTATTCACGCAATATCGACTGCTATGTAAGCACCTTCAAACGTTTATCAGTGTCTTTGGTCTCCTTTAATTCCACGCTTAATTTCTCCCAGGACCTCCTTTAAATCCTCTTCAGAAAACTTTTAAGCCTTCCTTAAGTCTGTCTTACGTAAACGTTTAACAAGGCAACGAAAAAATTGAAAATCCTCAAAGATCCCTTTTATACGGTATCAAAAATTTATCGAGTGTCCTCGGGCAGGACGCTTGTTTGAAAACGAGTTCCAGTCTCTCTTGCTGGAGGGCAGCTCCTTCTTAATGCCCATGGCTTCGAATGCGCCCTCGTTGGTTTCAAAAATGATCGAAGAAAGTCTGACTTCCCTCTCGGGACCTTATATTTCTAATTTATCGCGCTTGACGCTCTTTCATCCCTTTACAAAATGGACGCGAATTTTCACGAAAACGCTTCGAAAATGCTAAACTCCGCCTAATAGAAATTTAACCAAAATCCTTGGACATTAATTGTGGAAAAAGGCAATTTTTCGAACGCGAAACACGCGTGTCACCTTTGCAATGATTAAAAATGCACGAACTAAAGGAAACATTGCAATTTCTGGCACCATCTTGGGACTTGTCGTATTCTAGCACTATAAATTGAGTCTATGGATCCGTGAAAGTACTGCATACGCGCACACACGTACGCGAGTATGTACTTCACGGGTTTGCGACCAATTCTTATTCCCGTAAATTCTCACCCACCTATCGTTTCCAATGTCCAGATCCTACGTTTGGATATCCCTTGCCACTGGATCTCGAGCTGATGGTCCTCCAGCAGGACCAGAACCGAATGCATGCTCTTTCCATTCTCGTCCCTTCCTTTTCCTCCTATTTGCCATTCTCCTTTCCGATTCTTCCGAAAGTCAAAATAGCAATTTCGATGCAGTAGAAATATTTTTTCTCTCTCTTTTATTGGCTTATCGATTCCGTTTGTCACCCACAGAATTTGGTCATTCAGAAAATGTGGTCAACTTTGATCAACTTTAGCACGTGCAAAAAATTGGCAATCCTTTAAAAATTTAGGTTTGTATCAAAAATACATAATCGATGCATCATTCCCCCACTACGTATTTATTTAATTTGACAATAACTTCTTTTATTCTCTTCCATTTTATACGAACTATAATAAAAAAGAATTTTTTATCATCCCCTTTAACTCTTTGTGGCACAGTGGGATTAAAAGTGACCCACCTTCTTGATGCACCCTAATACAAAGCGAGACATTTTTACTCCCACCTCTAGTATTAGGTATTAAATGTCCCACCCTAATATTCGCTTGTGTTGGCAACATTCAACATGGGACAGTGAGACCATTCGAGTCCCACCCTATAACGACAAATTCAATTAAATTATTATTATTTTTCTATGTTTTTACATTACGTGATTCCTTTATTAGTAAAAATATACCAATATTGTTTCATTTAAAACGCAATAAAATTTCTATGCAACGTGGGTCTATTTTATTATCTGAAATCCTGTGCCGCAAAGAGTTATTTCACGTTTCGCTTCTTCCTCCGTTCACAATTCGCAATTCCTTCGTAACAGTTGTAAACAGAACGGTCAAAGGGATATCGTATCGAAGCGACGCGAAACCTCGACATAGGACTTGCGGCAGGATAATTCCTTCCATTGTTCCACCCCTCACTTCGGGGAGTTCGATAGAAAAAAAAGCCACCGTGAAACGCAACAGTTATTACCATCGTTACAGAGTCAGCGCGTTCTCGCTTTAAACGTTGTTGGCCATTTAACAGATCCGGCACGTTTCCACCGTTTCTACAATGTAGCCGGGGGTAGTTACACATTATGACCTTCTTAGCCGCTGAAGAAAGGTCCTTTTGTCTGATGTGTCTTCATTCTTCGCTGTAATACATTTTGTCAGGAATTCCCCTAGTGCAAGAAAATTCAACCCCCTGAATGGTGCGGTCTGAAGCGACAAAACGACTGCCTTTATTCCCGAACGTTCAGGGATTGTTCGAAATAAGAAGGGAGCTGTTCACGGGCTTTTAACAGCGCATGAATATTGTCCGTGCAAAGTGGTCCATCAAGCATGGAATAACTGATTAATGGCAACCCTCGAAGAAACGGAGACGCAACTCAAACATGGGCCAGGAGATCCAAAAGGATTTAAAGATAAGGGAGAGTGCACGCGATATTGGTTTTACCATTGTCCATTTTCGAAAACCCTTTCACACGTTCTGATGTTTTGCATATGCGTACAAAATAGCTTCCGCGTTAAAAGCTTTGTTATTCAATGGGAGATTGTCTTCACAGTTCCAGAAATTTTTATCCGATCTCGGATTGAGATCTTGTTACATTTTCGAAAAATATTCAAAGATATGAGAATAGAAACGAATAATAACTCACGTCGCAAGTAGAAAGATTCGTTTCTTAACACGATGACTGTCATGGTGGTCACCAGTGTCCGGCGATACGAATTTTTTAAATTTATATTTATTCCATTCTAACCACTTCTTGAAAACTTGAAGTACGTAAATAAATAGAGAATTTCGAATAAAAGACATTGATAATCAGAAGATTATTATATCGTAAGAATAATGAAAATTTTATCATGGGCGTACCACATAAAAATTGCGTGGCAGTCAAAGTGTTAGAAGAAAAATATGCAAGATTCAGACGTCTTGATTTCTCGCTTCGTGTGTTCGTACCTTTATATCCTTGCACGCATCTCTTCGAATACGCGAATTTAAAATAGACGGGAAAATAAACAGAAAAAGAATCGAGATTTTATAGGGACATTGATACAATAATTTGCTATTAATTGAAAATTACTTTCATTTCCAAGAATTTCTCTTAAACTGATACTCTGTATTTCGACACAGTCGCGAAAATATTCAAGGATTTAAATCCCAGACCAAAAATTGCACGCCTTAATCGAATATTTTATTCCTCGCGAAACTTTTATCGACACTACGGTGTACCGTAAAGTCGCGTAAAATTTAGAAAAAATTTATACTTTATCCAAACGCGGTCACAAAGTCAGATTCGAGTCCACCGATGCTAGTTCGAACCGATGGACGAAATTCCCAGCGAGACTCGCACAGAGAACCGTAGCTGGAATTAAATAAACAATTTCACGGTGAACCGGAAACGGTGACGCCTCGGGGCGAAAATCCTGCAAAGCAGTCGTAGGTTCATGCAAATCGAGCGTAACACGTGGCGATGATCAAATGTATCTTCGCCACCGTCGGTTATTTCCATTTTTTCTCTACAGCCACTCCAAATCACCCCTTATCCTCCGCCACTCCGGGTCGTTCCTTTATTTCTCTTTCCCTCCTTTTTCCTCCTTTTTGCCGCTTTTCCTTCGCTCCTGCGTTTTATTCGTCATATTAGAAGGAGAAAGCGTTGCCGGCGTTTTAATGAAATCGAGCGACGACGCCGGGTTTTTCGTTGGAAAAATGTTAATACAAGAATGACAAGTGAGAAGAATTTCATTAGACGGCCGGCGTAATAAGTACAACGTTCGCAATGGAAATCATCGGGGAACAGAGGGACGGGGGGAGAGGGGGTCGGTAGGAGACATCTGTTATTCGTTTATTACGCTGTGCCCCAGCGACGTTCCTTTTTTCTTCTGCGTTTAATCCGCCGGCTTTCTCCGTTCGACCGGCCACGCAACGAGCTTCATATTTTTCAGCCGTATTGAAATGCACTGTTTCACGCCCGGTTTGCGGAATATTGCCGTTACTTATATTCCCATCGCTGGGATTTATGCCTCGTTCTCCGTTCGCTGCCACCGTTTGCGAATGATTAAAACAAGCTTCGCTTTTATTGGACTAGTTTCCATTTTTAAATATTTTTTTTCACCTTCATCCTGTTTTTACAGGCCTGTAACATCGGTAGAATTTATTGCCAGGGTTCTGTTCCAGATTTTGCTACGCTTGCTAGGGATCGATTATCCTTTGGTCGGAATAATTCATCTCGCGAGTGACACTGGTACGTATGTACTTGCAGGTAAAAACGTATGGCTTATTATATTTGTTGTGGATTCGAAGGTTGGAAAACGAACAGGGTGCTTTACGTATTCGCTGAGACGGTAATTTTAATTAAGAATGAGGAAATATAACAAAAATAAGGGATGTAATGCAATTTATAGAGATACGATTTCAGTTCGATAGCTGGAAAAAGATTCAACCATGAACGACCCTATGCACCGAAGAATGACGCGGAACTGACAGCCGAGAGTCAAGAAAGAACAAACGCTTGGCCCCCTATAGCTGTGGACTGTTTTATTTCGGTTCCAAACGTCGGAGACGCTTTAGGACAAAAGTGACAGTGTATGTAGGATCGTCCTTGAGTGGACTGACTTAAGATAGTATTTTTGGCCTCTTAATAGAATAAAATAAGTTTGTAAATAGAGTGGCAGTGACTGGCTATGAAACAAGCGAGATTCGCTAAGGGCACACTTTTCTGATCTTTCTTAACACTAGGTTTGCCTATTTCTAAGGACACCTGTCAAATTGACAGGTAAAGGAAACCACGTGCCTTAATTTTTAACGATTAGTTTAATTTAAAAATAATTATATATTATATTAAGGGTCTTAATATAAGTTAACTAAATCTATTACCATCGTATAATTGGAGCAACCCTTCCGTCAAATTAACGGGTTCCGTAAATCTAGTGTTAAAATTCACTCTTACAACTGACTTTCATAATTAATATAAGTTAACTAAATCTATTACCATCGTATAATTGGAGCAACCCTTCCGTCAAATTAACGAGTTCCGTAAATCTAGTGTTAAAATTCACTCTTACAACTGACTTTCATAGACTGACACTCTAAACAGAAACTGATAGACTGTCTTTCCAAATCGTCTTCGCACGCTCTTTTACTTTGGCACACTCTTAGACTGAACTGTCTCGCCTGTGCCCTTGCACCCTATTTAAACCTTGCACTCTGTCTTCTGTCATACTCAGGCTTTCTTCCTTGCTCGCTTATTTTCTACGTAATCTCGGTGGGGCAGGTCCTTCAAACACAGGACGCATTTGGCTGTCATAAACATCCCTTACATTCGATCCTCTTGCACGCGGTCACTTTCGTTCTAAGGTCAAATACTCTTGATATCCTTTCGGGCCCCTACTCATTCCATTTCTACAAGTATGACATTGTCTTTCAACGATATTGCATCTTTTTGACATTTCAAAATATTATCCAATGTTAATGTTCGACACCCATGAGTGCCAATATTCGAAATAAACATGGCTGATTTCGGGTCTAAGTACCAATAATTACCTCGAATAGATTGCTCAGTGCCCGGACTAAAATGCGTTAATAAACTGGAATAGCACACCGATGCAAAGCACAATAATATATGCGCGTATGATGCTACGGGGGATTAATGGCTTTTAATATTCCAGCATACGAAGGCTGTTCAATCGGAGTTTACGATAGCATAAAATAACAGTTGGTAACATTGCTCGAGGTCGGCCAGGGGTGTCAGGCAGGTCTGAAACGGCCGTTCGTTTACGACCACGCTGTTTGCTTTGCTGGTTACAACCGATTTCACGGGGTCGTGGCGGAGAGGAGGATTTTTGGAAGCGTCGATGCGCGCGGCCGGTCGTATCGCTTGCGTGTCGTAAAAGTCCAGACGATTGTTCCCGGACACCAAGGTTCGGTCACTCGACGATCATACGATCAACTTTATTTGCGACAGTAAATTTCGCGAATTGGAAACAGATTGAATAGCCATGTATCGATCATCCGCGCCCCCCGTGTCACGCGACAGGAAAAAGCTACCAGTGTGCAAATTTTCAGAAATCATGCTCCATGAATTCCGCCGTATTTCGACACTCGGTGATTGCTTCATTTGAGAAAATATCGCGCGAAATTTGAAGTTTGACAAACGCTAAGTACTATGTATCTCGGAATTATGGCAATGTGGTTTTGATAAAATATATTCGATTATAATTTGTCGAATTATACCTACGCATAATAATGAAATGTTTCTTGATGAAACAGGTCAGCTGAAATTTTCTTAATTATTCCCACGGAAGTTGTTTCCTCGGTGAAGTCATTAATGACTGCAAAATCATTGTTCGTTTTTTAAAATAAAATTACGGGAACAATGGCGAGTTTTCACGAGACGGGAATAGAAATTAAGAACAAGTATGATTGAAACGTTTTCATCGTGCAATTTTCAGTATTTCACCTCCATTTCGACGTGTACTCAAAATTAAATTCCAGGCATTATTGTCCAACAATTACAACTCGAAACAAAACAGCGTTTAAAATTTAATTATTTTACGATAATAGTTGCCATGCTTAAATCGTAAAAAAATAAATTTCAACTTCGAGTGATTAAATAGGAACGCAAATATAATTAAACTGTGCCCTCGAACGTGGCTTATTCCTTCAATTGTACCGTGTATTCCTATAAATTATTGGAAAAGTACGTGTTTTTCAAATTCGCGGAAACGCCAAGGTAAATAGTAATTTATTTAAAATCTGTTCGGGTACAGGAAAGACAAAAATAAAAAAGAGGAAAAAAGAGAAACGAACAAAAATGAGAGAAAAAATGGCGAGAGAGTATGTATGACACAAAAGGGAAATGAGATATATGGATAAACACACGGGTTTAACGCGATACACTGTTTACTGATTGCAAAAAAAACAACAGGGAAAACATGTTATTGACAATTCTGCGGTTGTATAAACCAGAACGTAACGGATACGCCAGGACAGTAAAAACACAGACAGTAAATCAAACATAGCATCGATATTTTATTGAGAATTTATGATGTTTGGAACACGCGGATTACCGTTGTTTTCCATTACTAATGCAACATTCGAACTGATGGTAATGAAAAATGTAGCAGAATCCGATAGATCATAATCTAGCACTGACAATTTGTTCTCTACTGAAAATTTTTACCTCTTTTCGTTTCGTTCTCAACTGGATGTCGAATTTGAGCGATTTGAAAAAAAAACTATATATAATAATTTCATGACGTAATATTCATTTTTTAATAAACAAAATAAGTCACTATTAATTTCTAGCATCAATAATTAATTTTAAAGACTCACAGATTAAAAAAATATTTAATATTAATTATTCGCTATATATCTATTACGTCCGGAGTAAAATTATACAAAATATTCTATTCTTCGTTACGGTATATAACTCGTCATTTTCAATTATCAGAGTTCTCGAAATATAGCTGATTTTACATACAACCTATTATAAATTGCATTCTAAAACATTTCGTTTCCATTCATACCACGAAAAATGAAATTTCGTTAACGAAAATAAAATTGAATGAACTATTACGAGCCACTGATTTCGTATAAAATCGTAAAACGCTTTTACATTCGCCAAAATACCTTCGATAAAGTATTCAAAATTCAACAAACGTTTGTACAAAAATTCATGTATCCTTCAATTTGAATGTGAAATCCGGTCTAAAAGTACCTCGAAATTCTCCGATTTTTCAGCTTGAAATATAGAACAGACCATACCCTTTAAAATACATTTTATTTCAATTAGTTATGGGTAACGAATCTCGAGATACGAGGCTTTAAAGTATGGCCTAGAATGCGAGCGTCTGCCGAATTACTGAATGTATCGTGACCCACATTTTTCCTTGCAAGTGCGTACGTCGCGAGCAGCGATAGTAAAAAAACCGCTGACTCAGAGCTCGTCACTGACCAGCGTTCGGCTGCCAGGCTTCGGGTAGGTCAGGAACTGGGTCAGGACGCGAGTGAAAGGTCCGAGCGTGCGAGGAAGAGAGAAGAGTAAAACAAGGAAAATTAAGGTTCGATTCAAACGACGATATCTCGGAAACCCATAGTCGCATCGACTTGAAACAAAAACCGTTTTAAAGAGGAAGCTTACTCGCTTCTAACGACTGTAGATTTAATGACCTAAGCTAATCCTATGAGAAGTTACGCGAGGGGAAAGTTTCCAAAGTTTTCATGCGACTTTAAGATTAACTACAGTGATTTTCTTGGTCGGAAAAATTTCAAGTGCCTGGAAATTAATACTCGTGGACTATGAGTAATGATATCTATCAAAAAATTTCAAATCCGGAAGAATTACCGAAATTGGAACATAGAATTACGCAGTGGTACTAAAGCTTAACGTAACGATTTCGAGTGCATAATCGGTGTAACATGTGTATAATACACGCGTTCGTAACGCACACATAACGCGACAAACGGTTTGTTAATGTCCAATATTGTTTTAATAATTAGTTACCGGCTCCTGATTAAACCGATTTGCCGGCGGTAAATAGCCGAGTAGCTTAAACCAGTAATTTGATGTTCTATACATTTAACAATAACGCGCGTGATAACAATTTCGAAATATCCCTGCGCCCGCTTACAGCCGGGTAAATTAAAATATTCCACACCGCTCGTCGATAATTAAGAATTTAATTCTCCACCATGGAATTCTCGATCATCGCCAGTATTCCGTTAGATAAATTCCAGAAGATTGTCCGTCATTCGCTCGCGACGTTTGAACCGAACGCAAACGCGCGGAATTTGAACGCGACGAACGGGAAAACGACGCAACACAGTGGCGAGAAGCGGACGCGAAAGGGGAAAAAGAAGTGCGGGGAACGCCGCGGACGGGTAAACGAAGACGCGGGAAAAAGGAGGAAACATCGAGTACAGAAATCGTTGATCAAAGCGACCGCTGATTTCCCGCTAACGACCGGTGCGCGACTTCAAAAAACTTTAATAAATACCCTGAAACGATGTTTCGAAACCTCGAATAATCCGCGAAAAAGAAAGCAGGGAAAAAGAGAGGAAAAAAACGTAAGCAAACATCTGTTTGGAGGGAAAAAGGAAGAAACGAGAGAAAGGAAAGTTAGAAGTCGAATCCGTGGCAGGTAGCGCAAATTACAAACACTCGAATCGCGTGTCGGACCCCGAACAGGGAAACGATGGTATTTCTGAAACGTTGAACAGAGGAAAGGTGGCTCGGGTGGCAGGCTTGTAGGGCGAGGGGCAGGGGGCGTGTTAGCGTGTACGCGTCGCACTTTGAGCAACTTCAAAAGCACGTGTGAGTTTTATTAAGGAAAAAGGGGGAAGGGGTGAAAAAAATCGTAAGCAAGAAGGTGGAGAAGGAAGGCGGGGGGAGGCGCGAGAGGGAGGAGAGAAGAAAGGAAAGAAGAAGAAGAAGAACGCGGGAAGAAAGGAGAGGAGCAGAGAGGTAGAAAGAGGCGGATTGGAGGGCGTGTACGGGGCGAGGGTGGAAAAAAGCCGTGAACGAGCGCACGCTAGCTACGCGCCTCGTGTCACGATACAAGCGCGAGCCAAGGGGTCGCCGCTTTGACTTTGACGTGCAATTAAAAGTGCATTTTCCGCTCAGCAGACATTTCGCGGATTCGAAGTACCGTTGGAAAACGTTTGCCCGAACGGCGACCGCGCGCCGGCTGAAGTCTTGAGCCCCGTGAAAAATTTTCAGACGGTTCGACGTTCGCGCACCTGTCGCGAGACTTCACAGGCCGGCGCGAGAGCGCGCGCATACACGCCGGCGGACGGGAAAAAGAGTCGTCGTCGTCGTCGTCGTCGGAAACGCGTACGTGGCCAGAGAAAGGAAGAGGGCGCGCGAGAGGGAGCAAAGGGAGAGAGAGGGAAATAGGAAAAACGGGATGAAAGGGAGGAAGAGGGTGAAACGAAGGGGCGAAGAGGTCGGCGGCAAAGGAAGAGGTGAAAAGGGCGTCGACGATGAGGAAGAGGAGGTGGCGGTGGAGGTGGAGGAGGACGAAGAAACGCACTTGCCTTTGATATTTATTCTCGCGCGCGTGGCTGGCCTAAATAAGCACCTTTCCGCGGGAAACGCTCTCGCGCAAAGCACGAAAACCGACGGTGGCAAGGATTTTTATTTCGTACCCTCTTTTTCGTTCTCTCCTTCGTCCTCGTCTTTCTCTCCTTTCTCCCTCTGTCTCTTTCTTCCCCCTTTCTCTACCGCCACTCCTCCGCCTCTTCTTTTTGCCGACCTTTCTTTCCCACTTTTTCCATTTTTTGTTCGAAAGCGTAAAAGGGAGGCCGATGCGTCTACGGCTCATTCGCGGCCCGTACACGACACAACTTGTTTAGCATTGCCCTTTACGCGCCCCGCAATTTTTCAACCTCTCGTGCTCACGACTTCGCCCCTTTCTCCGCGCCGCTACCGACGCCTTTGTTACGAATTTCTGTAACGATCGCTTTTCACGGCAAGCGCTCGCGTGGCTGCAGTCTTTGTCTCCGATAGGTTCCCTCGTGTCTCTCGCTTCGTTTTCCTTTCGTTTTCCCTCGTTTCCGCGACGCCCTTTAGCCACGCGATTCCATGTTAATGCGCGCTTCATCGACGGCTCGAGATTAAGCCACCCTCTGTCGAGGCTTTCCAATGTCTTTGCGATTTTTCCCCCGCTTCGGATCCCCTCTTCCTCCGCCGAATATCCCGCAGAGACGAATATCGAACGAGATCGAGTAAAGTTATTATCGTTCGAGGCTAAGTTCGGTCATTTAGTAAAGCGGAGATAAAACTTTCACCGTCCCAGGGATGATTTAATTTTCGCAACGCATTTCGGTAGTAAATTCCGGCATTAACTTTCTATGACCTTTCACGAGCTCTTTACCATTTAATGGATTTCATGTGCCTGTAAATTTACCTTTGCGTCTTCAATGGAGAGTTGCAAGCGATGGCACGCCAAACGGTACAGAAATGACAGATAATTCTCTCACGAGGAACGAATGTTTGGGTTTTTCGCGTTGAAATTAATTCAATTTACCTGGAGAGTCGCGGTAACGAGGGATGCAACGTTCGAGGGATTATTCGAAATTATTTTCAACTGACCAAACGGACACACCTATCCGAACTTTCCAACCTCGAGGGGACAGGAGGAATTTCAAGTTCGTGGGGCAAACCTGTGTAAAAACGAAGGAATTCCAGGGAATATATTTGTTTAGACTATTTTCGCATCGCGAAATGAGGTTTATGTATCGTAGTGGCAAATGCTGCAACACGTGGAACAAAGATGGGAGATAAAATTTGCAAATGAACAGGAAAACGTGGTCGACGATTGTGTAAGGAGAAAAGTAGGCGAGCGACATTTCGTTTAGAAAGCTGGAAACAAAAGGCAGTGGAAACAGTGAGATAGAACGTATGCATGTATGGAAATGTTCGCGAAATAAATCGAAACTGGTCGAAACGGCGCAGATAAGTTTCATAGAGTTCTGCGATTTAAAACACCAATTTCAAGCACGGAAAGTTGAAAAAAAAAGAAAAAAATGGTTATCGCACGGAATATCGACGAATTGGTTTTCAGTCATTGGCTTTCAATGCTGAATTCATTCAAGATACGCTTTGATCGATCAACGACTTTCGTATGAAAGCCCTTTGGTCTGCTTTTTTTCCTCTCTGAAGTGGTATAAATGACAATTAATAGTTGTCTCGTTCAAACTGCCACAAACGAGTCGAGCCGTGTTCTGTCAAAATACTATTTCGGTAATTTATCAATTAATTTAATAGCCTCAACCACGACAACGAAGAGACGGAGAGAAAGTTAGCAAAGAAAAATGTTAATCTTTTCCAAACACAAAAATTTTCACGAATTTCAACCGATTTTCTTGCGAGACAATTTTGTGAGAAATTAAACAACCAGGTTACAAGTTTCTTCCTACAATTCATTGTAATTTTCCGTAAATTAATAAATTTAATACATGACTGGGGAATAAGAAGTCTAGGAATTCTCTTGTTATGTAAAAATTAAATTTCATGTGAATAACTATGATATCTGTTTAGTTATTTATTATCCAAGAGAGCACAATTCTGTTATAGACTGCATAGAAGATCTAGGTATACAATATTTAACGTGCTTTTGAATTACAAACCTATTTTAGTATCACTTCCGACATCGTCAATTTAACGTGGATTAGTATAACATCTCTGTATAACATCATCAGGATTGCAATTGAAATAGTAATGAAGAACCAAAATTCGAAATTAAATCAGATCAAGTTACAATTCCTACGTCAGCTCCCATATCGATTCTATAACCGGTATATTTCTAGTATTGGATTGGTTTCAAAATAATTTAAGAATATATAAGTGTACCAATTTTTATCTAACGTTAACACTTTGATTGCCACGTACTTTATATATGGTACGGATAAAAGGGGGCCAGGATAAAATTCCCATTATTCTTAGGATATAATGATGAATTATCAAATAATATGGCGAAATTAAAAAGGATAAAGAATATAAATTTGAAAAATTAGCATCGCTCGACCCTGGGGACCACCATGAGGAGACAAGCGCCAGGCACCAATGACCACCATGGCAGTCAACGTGTTAATTATCCGCCGGATTTTAGTATTAATATTGTGGTATTGTGAGCTGGGAAGTACTCTAGCAAAGGAAATAGTATTAACACTATGCCGTCCCGTGGCACCACGTTGATGTCATGCGAAAGCTATCGGGCAAATACCTGTGACACCACGTTGGTATCATGGGCAAATGGTGAGTCAGTCCTATCGGTGCCAAACAAAAGAATCCCGATTAGACGTGCGGACGGCATAGCGTTAAGAGCGGTATCGGGTCCGACTTAGGCATTTAGGGTAACATCTGGAGTGCGTGGGGACGGACGGATGATCACGTGCAAGGATTGTATGGATGAGATATTTATGA
Organism: Eufriesea mexicana; assembly: GCF_001483705.2. NCBI lineage: Eukaryota > Metazoa > Arthropoda > Insecta > Hymenoptera > Apidae > Eufriesea > Eufriesea mexicana. The sequence continues at coordinate 220,742 of NW_016909027.1, read as the reverse complement.
CCGGGTTGAGTGCAAGCAATGAACGAAAGTCTAGGAATGTGTCTGAGTGTTCGAAGTACCTGGCCCACTGAGGGCGAGTTCGTGTGGGAAATGAGCGATCGACGAAGAGAGCTTGCGAATGAAAAGAGAGAGTGTTAGACTTTAAATAAGGGTGCAAGGGCGCGGGCGAGGCAGAATGCTTGTAGTCGAGACATAGTGAGTAGAGAATCGTGTGTTCGAGGGTTAGAGTCGAGAGAAACCTAGTGTAATATTTTAGTTTAAATAAATCTGCTTTGTTATTAAAAAGGAGTCGTTGTTTATTAGACGCGCAGATCTCTGTCAGCATAGGATTAATCTAGCAATTGCAAGATTAATCCTACAATAAATACCAAGTAAGTATTGTCATTTGTTGCGATATTTCAACATCATTCATCAATTCTATCAATTTCAGACAAAATATAAATTTTCTTAAGCAGCGTAACGCATGCTGTTCTTTGAGGATTATTCGCCAGATTCACGAGACCAACTCACACAACCCGAAACACAAACAAGAAACTACCGGTGAACAGAATCTTTCCGATCTAACACAATTACGGAACACCGTATTCTCGTTAAACCCTTAACACAGCAGAAATTGCCGTTTGCTCGACGAAAGCACGAGATGGAAGGGAGGATGGGGAAACATATCGCTTTCTAACGAGTCCGGAATACAGGTCGTTTTGGTTTCATTCGTATTCCGCACGTTTGATTTGCCTGGAGTATGGACCGCAATTTTCCAACGATGCGGCCACGCGCGTCCGTGTCCGACGCTACTTATGAGACCAATCAGTGACCCACATCGCAGGATCGAAGTGTAAATTGCCGGCTATTTCGAATTACAGCCGGAGTCTGTAAACCCACGGGACTTCCCATCTCTAATGACTCTCGGTTCGGTTCTGTTCCAGTAATTTAATAAGTAACAATCTCCAAAGTTAACGTCGAACAGCATCATCGCATAAATACACAGCATAAATACGTGGAACGTGCGCGACGATAAATTCGCGAGGGAAATAGTCCTTTTGATATTAATTCTTTATATCTGTAACGAACAATTTTAATTACCTTCCGGTTCTATTCCATAAAATGGAAACGTTATTTCCAGTTACCTATGCGTTATTATTTTTAAGACAGAAACAAAGAGAAAAGATAAAGTAAGAATTTTCCTGGAACGGGAATTTTTTCAGTAAAAAAAGCTTCGAAAAGGAGGAGAGATTGCGCACAAAGTCCCGCGTCATTTCAGACACCTCGGCATAATTAACTTGTTTAGTTCCGCGAACAGCTTTAGCCGCCAGCGAATTTAATTATCGTCAAATCAAATTATTTTGTCGAATCTTTCTTCCCGCTGATAGCAAAGGCGGTGAAATGGTGCTAGAGAAAATGAATTACATTTCCCGATAAGCGTCGATGTTAATAAGCAATCAATACAACGGAATTAAATGTACACGAAATAATTATGCGACTGTTAAATAGGAGGAAATAAATTATTCTAATTAGAAGAAAATTACGACGCAAATATTAATAGTGGTAATAATATCGATTTATATGAATTAACGATATCAAAATCATCGCCTTAAGTAAATACAAAAATCTATTTGCGTGCAATATCTAAAAAATTCACGAAAATCTGTTGTAGATTTGAGGATAAAAAACAAACAGTGAAAGAGTATTTAACGAAATAATAATTTAATTAAAAAAAGAGAAAATAAGAAATATAATACAATTATAGAGCGAATGATTTATATCCGATGTCTGGAACCAAAACCATGGTAAAAAATAAAATTCCACCCATTTCGTCCCAACATGGCGAAGAATACAGAAGGCTTCGACTTTCGCATCATTCGATATTTCGCAAATTTTAAAAAATTCAACTTTTCAAGCCTTTCTTTCAAGAAAAGGAAAAAATAGGGTGGTATTCAACTAACCCTTCATAAGTTTATAAAGAAAACACCCGAAAGCATTTAAACGCCTCTTTAACTTCAATATTATGTATACATATTGATAAATAAATACTTTAAAGCACAGTTTTTGGTGCATATTTTTTACATCCCTCTACTTTCAAACATTCAACACACTTTCGCACATTCGCGCGCACTTTCAAGAACCAATCGTGTGCGAAAGTCGAGGGCCCACTGTATAGAGAACAAGAGACAGTAGCAGAGAAATATGGAAACAAAGTGGTGTAGAGATGGGGAAAGAAAAAGTGAAGAGGTGTATTATAAATAAAATAATATACGAATAAATTCGCGTAATGTAGCAGAGGTATTCGAGTGTTCCAATTTAAATTCACCACCCTATATTTTCTCCTTTTCTTTTATTTTGTTACATCCCTCTACCTTCGAACATTCAGCATTCGCACACACTTTCAGGAACCAATTGCGTGCGAAAATCGAGGGCCCACTGTAACACAGAACTGAACGCCGATAGTCAAAAAGAATAAACGATAGGCCCGCTGCAGTTCTCAACTGTTAATATCGGTTTCATTATTGCTATGGTTCCAAACATCAAAGACGTCATAAGACGAAACGACAACGTATAACATTATCTTCCAACAAAATCGATAATATTACACTTTCCCCTTCGCGCGAGAAATAAATATTCTCCCCATAAACGTCATTTGCGTATCATAAAAAGTCACGAAGACAAAGTTGCACGGAAGTGTCCGAACTTCGCTGGACTAATCTGAATTAATAAGAAGAATGGAGTTTTTGGGGCAACCTGGAGGCACGAAGGCGGCCACTCGACGCCCCTCTTCTTCTAGGGTCCTTTCGAGAGGATGATAAACCTTATTTCGGAAACAACGTAGAAAAAAGTTCGGCTCGTAACTTCGTAACGAGGTTACGTGAGTTTTGACGCCTGCATTCAGCCGTGGACGACGAAGAGCCTCCCCGCGGGGCGGGAAAGGTGCCGAAATTTGAATAACAGCGTTTACGGAACTCCTTCGACGGTGTAAAGGCACCTTGGAGAGCAATGGATATTTGTGGTAACAGATACATTATACTTTCACGCAGTCCTAAGAAACTTTGCGAGATATTCCTAGCCACCCCTCGTCTTTTCACCCTTCTTTCCCTCCCCGTTCACCCTTCCAACCTTTCTCGTGTTCCTTACACAGCTCGAACTTGGAAGCTACTGTTCCAAGGACTTTCGCGATAATTCATCCGAATGGGCCACCTATTGATTTTGGAAAACGAGTTCAACCTCTGGTCGAGATTACGCGCGATCGTTTTATTAGGAAATTATCTTTTTCTTCTTTTCTTCTCGGTGGAAATACAGTCGCGATGAAGTGACTCGGTCGGGAGGGAAATCACGTACAGTTTGGGTGTGAATGAGGTTTCATTGGGTAATGGAAGGGACGGTTGATTAAATAATTAATCGAATAATTAGTCGATTAATGGATCGGGATAACCGGATTAATTACGTTGACGCAATGTTCTAAGGTCTGTGTGAAATAATTGTTTATACAGCTTAATTGACTTGGATCTCTGAAAATATTTGTCTGCGCTGGCAGGCCGGTGTCAAGTATCGATTGCTATTGCCACGTGCTATGCACTATTGACATGACTGTAATTAAATTTTATCGGGGGGAATTTTTTAAAATAAAATTCTTCCTCAATAATTAATCTCTTGGAAATTACTAACACGTGAGTGAATAATACTGTCAGTTTATCTTGGATGCAAGAATGATTCCAGCTTCTCGATAGCTTAAAATATTCTCCAACGTTATCTGCCTCCTTTAATATTTATAAATGTATTTTATATAACTATCGAAATAATTATCTGCTCCTGGTGCGAATAAATTCATATTCCTTCTAGAAAGTGGAATTTTTAAAATATGGAAATATATTTACGGGCTTCATAAACTGACTGTTGAAAGAAACATGCAGCAAGGTAGTAATCTAAATTCCTATAATCGAAATACATATTAAATACGTTCTCCGCTTTGTTTATCGTAAATCATAATGAAACAAACGAGCTTGCATCCAAAAAGGAACGATTCCGCCCACGTAAAGCAGAAGATGAGAAAAATCGTAGTCATGGAGAGAAGAAGGAACACGTTCATGGCAAGAAAGTTTTGATTTATTGGCAAAATTACTATTCTTCGGGCATTCGGTTCTAGGTTGCACCCCTAGTGTATTCCTTAGTGCTGCAGGGACGCCACAGTATCATCCCTTAGCGTGCTTCGACCAGCTAACTTTACCATATGCGCGGAATCAAAAGTGAGAATCGTGCTAATAGAGTGGATAGTATAGAGAAGGAAAGAGAGAGAGAGAGAGAGGGGGAGAGAAATTAAAACGTTTTAATTTTACGTTCCTCGGATTTGATATTTAACGCAACCCTTTCGAGCTACCCATGTCATCGGTTACACGTCGAGTTCTCGAGTATGGCTTTGTGGGGTTAATTTAATCGAATAACAGCGCCTGTGACTTGGGGAAGTTGGCTGGTTCTCTTAATTCAAGCTGCGTCGAGATCAATTAAATTAACGGTGAAAAAAGGGAAGCGATGTTAATTAATTTCCTTTCTAGGGATATTTATTTCGGACGCGAGGGCTCGACAGAATTGACAGGTTCGTTATTGATGAATATGAAAAGATCAAAAGCAGTCTGAACATGGCATGAAAGGGAAGGAAGAGTAATCTGTCATTGGGATGTCCTTTTATATGAAAAATATTATATTGCGCCTCTTTTTTCCCCTCGTCTATATAGAAATTTGGGTAAAGCAAAAATCGTAATAATATGAAAAAAATTGTACGAAACACAGTTATTCATAGGCGGCGACAGTTCATCATACTCGAAAGATGAATGTGCTTGACAGAATTTAATAACGCACTTTTGTTTTCGAGAGACGCGAAAAGAAAAATGCGACATTTGTTGCTTGAAAAATGTTTCTGCTAATTTTTTTCTTTTTTTTTTTTTTGGAAAATGGGATGAAAAAATGAAAAATGCAACGTTGCGAGGTACTAAATAGAAAATAGTAAAAAAAATATGGCGACATAAGCGTAGAGATGCATGCTGCATCAAACATTCATATCTCTCATATGGCGTAATCAATTATATCCTTCGATATAATGAAAAAATAGTACGGTTTCAAGGAATATTTAATTTCAGATATATTTTAGATTTACGACAACGTAACTACGTTGCGAAATGTTCGTCGATGTAAAATATTTCTTGTCAAAATATATTTAATTCTCAGCCGCAAACGTAGATTCATTTTTCTAAATACTTATTGCTTCTTATTTGCTTTGCAAGACCCCATAAATGGAATTAGCAATACTATTTTTTCTCTATTGCTTTCCTTTTCCTGTTTCAATTAAAAAGGCCAAATTTCGTAGTAGCGCGATTTGTTTTTACTAAGTAGAAGTTACTTTCAAGCAAGAAATTTCACCCCTCTCGTATTTCTGACGAGGAAAAATTATTTTGATAGTTTCCGCGTATAATTACAGCCCCTTTCTTTGCGCATTCTCGGTAATTTGCTAATTTTCGAGTTAATTGAAGCTTAATACGCGAAACTATAATTCACGGTAAAACGTTCAGTATTTTTATTAAACATTATTACCAGCTTACTATCTTCGTAATCGCCGCTAATTAGGAAGTTCATAAGCTCCTCGGTGCTTAATTAATGAATTTCTGATACGCACAGCCTACCACTGCGCGGTGTCGTCGATGAAAATTATTGTTAAAAATATTGTTGCCCCACGATCGAGCCGTTTATACCCGTAATTCAATCGAATATTTCCTAATTGCTCCATTATTTCACTTGCATTATTTAAATATCTCTGTTACGCGAAATGCGTGAATGTCCTGAAACGTACTTATATGTATCAAAATTTCACATTCCAATATGAAAAGCTTGGAATTACATTTCACGATATTTAAGTGGTCATTATTATAACTCGGGCTTAAGAGTCAAACGCGACTCATCACCGAGTCCTTTGATATCCTGCATTAACGTCGAGAGAAAAAGAAAATTTTTTAAAGCGTTACCACATGATATTGTAATTGTTGGAATATCACATGAAATATAGTTAACTAATTAACAAAAATTCGAAACTTTACTACACCGATGTTTCTGTAAAAATAAATAGTTGAAGAGTTGTGTACGCGAAATTAAATTCCACTCGCAGCCTCGCAGAAATGAAGTATTCCTAATTCGTTGAAACAACCCTCTCGAATAATTTCAATTAAGGGATGACCTATTTAAAAGAAAAAAGTGAACAACCCAAAGTACCTGCCACTTTTTCCCGGTTTAACGAGCAAAATTTTGCTTATTTAATAAGTTAGCGAGAAGTTATTAAATATCGATTGTGCGATCAGTTTTTAATTTCCCAGTAAGGACGGTTTGCAATAACCTTAGGGCGAGAGGAGAGACTATATCGGAGACTCGATAGCACAGCTTCGACGAGTTAATTAGAACAAGATTTAAGAGGACGTCGAGGTTACATAAAGTATAAACGAAGTCTGATTAAGATTAAAGCCGCTGTTAAAATAAACACTCGCCCTTTCACATTACAAAATATAATTTCATAATGGCCCTTATCCAATTATCTGTTGTACTCTGAGAGTTATTCATCGTTCCTCTCCATCTTTTAAAAAGGTTATCAAGTGCAGTATACCATTTGGAATATTTTCAAGAATATTTGAAATATTCGAAATATTTGAAAGAAATTAACTATTGCACCTATCAGTGGATTAATTAATAACAAATAGAGTACACGGAATTATCGAAAATTTATTCGTGAAAAATAAATTAATCTTGATGTTTTCAAGCATATAGAACTTGGCAACAAGCTATTTGAAAGCTCCGAATGTGAAATGCGTTAATAATAATATTTATGTGTTCAAATTTAGGCCATTACATAATTCTGTCCATTGGCGTTAGTTCAAATGCAATCTTTTACAGTTGCCAAACCGGCGCTGTCAATAAATCACAAAACGCAGCATTCGCTTGGATTTTTGACATTTTCAATTAAAACTAAAACGATACATACGATTCATCCCCTTTTTTTTTTTTTTATATATCAGATTCTGCTTCCCGTCAATGTTATGGTCCGGATCAAAAATATCCGTGTCAATTTTTCGCAAGCAGAAAGAGAAAACACATGGTTATCGATACACTGTTTGTAAAAATAGCGCGTACCAAATATTTCGAGAAACATGTTCCGTACGGATTCGATTCGATTGAAACAACACACTAGGAACATTTTGCGAAATAAAATATAGGCAGACGAGCAAATAAGAAAACATTCGTAGTTGCCATGACAACCGGATTCGAGTCGAAAACATACCATTTCGACTTCATTTTCCTTTTTCAATCAGGTCGATACTGTCCTTCTAAAATACGTTGCTTCATATGCACGCTTCTAACATGGAACGAAATTATATGGTGTTCCCAATATGTCAAGGAACGTACATTTCCTAATAGAATATATGTATAGAACAAAATTTTCCCAACGTCAATGACAGCTGCATCAAACTCGGAGAATTTCCATAGAATTCCAGCTTCCATCAAATCATTGATATAGCCAGCCAAAATTAAGATCATAATCCGAATTAACGTTGTAACGAAAATCGATATCTATTTCGATCTAGCTGTACATCTCTACGCGCAGAATTAAGCCTCGGATCATATGGAAGCATTCAAATCGTATGAACTATCGAAATATCACCGTCGCGTCAATCAAGTGAAACTTGCCGCAAATAAAATTTGCACAATTCCGACGACGAGAAAATCGAGTAACGAGATATAAACGTACTCAGACTCGACAAATATCTCGTCTTTACTTCGATCCAGTCTCGTAACGCGAATATCTGAGTCCAACTCGTGATTCAGAAGTATTACGTGTGACTCGATAGTGTTGTAATTTCCCGGAGGAAATCGCAGCCTTTATTAAAATGCGTGGGGAACTATCCTGTGGTACAGTTGCATAGCAACGAGATATATAAAGTTTATTATCGGTGAAAGATATAAAATATTGTTACGAGATTTTCATATCTACCTGGCATTCGGCTAATTGTAAATAAAAAGAGCAGATCGTAATTTTAGGAAAGAGTAATCCAGCAGCTTCCAGAATCTTCGGACAAAATAATAATCGGCTGTTTAATATAAAAGAGGGTGTCTTCCATCGAAGTTCAGAGAGTGAGCTGTCAACCTTTCAATAGGGTTAAATCTATTTAATGATGTATACAGTGGAAATCTTCGGCAATCTAGCGAACGAATTTGTAAAACAAGAATTATAAACGCGATCTGTAACAATATACTTATACAGATATAAAAGAATGTGCGGGTCCTTGTGAGTTACAATAATGTCCTTGTAGCGGGATCATTCGCACCCTCGCCAATAGGTGGATTCCTACGTGAAAGAGGTTCGAGGATATTCAGGTCCTCGGTGAATCCTTAGACAATGAAGGTTTTAATTGAAACAGGTCGATCTATAAACGGGAATAAATTATCGTTTGTTTCTTTTTGTTTATTGGGGAGATTTGGTCACTGGAAAATATTTTTTTTTTAATTGTTCTGTAGCGACCAACGTTAGGGATGTTTTGCAAGACCTCGGTGAATCCTCGACCTCCCATAAATACAAGTTCCTATGATAGCTAAGTATTCTCTGTCTAAGGCAGAAAGCCTCACTGACGAGTCCACTAGCAGGCCCAGGATGAAACGCATCCCTTGCTTGTGTCATACTCGTTAACCCCTATCATAGCACGATGGCCAAGAGGATACCAACCAGCAGCACCGTAGGAACCACACGAGTCATCATGGCAACCCCGTGGGGGGCCCCACACCTTCTTCGCTGTATCGTGTTTGAAACTAAGACTTTCTAGAAAACAGAGGATCCTAATAAACTATAAAACCCGAAGCGCGATTTCCTGATGGCTGCCCAATAGGGGAGGTCTCCGAGACCCAAAAATCACCATTGGTCCTCAACATACCTGACACTATCGTTCCTAGCCGGTTTATTATAACAGATAGAAATGTTTAACGGATCAATTCCCTTTCTCGCCATTTTCCTCGATTCTTTTTGGCCAATGAAACGTTAACTAATGCGGCGTATCACGAACGGATAGACGAAAAGTGCGATGGTTTAAAATATTCGAATCATTTTTCTTCGTTTTTTAATTACGCCAGCCCGATCGAAATGTCGGAGTTCAGTAAAAACTGTTCGTTCTTTTACCCTTTGCCGCATTGTTCAGTGAACTTTAAACATCGAATTGATTGATTACTGCACTTTAAAAAGATTCTCTCTCGGCCCGATGCGTTTATACGGTGTATTTCACAGAAGCGCGGGCGCGACGGGCAAAAATTCGGCCGATCCACTTGACCAAACGACCACCAGTAATTATTCGTTTTCGTAATTTGATACACAGAAATGATTTATCGCTGAAAATGATTTATCGTACGGCGACTCCGGCCGAAAACAGAGGCGCCGGGATAAAATATTGCAAAAACCCGTCCATTTCGTTATTAATGCAAGTTTTTCCTTCTTTCTCTTCGCTCTCTTTTCCTATTCGACGATATCGCGACACTTTTGTTATCGCTGAAGCTGAAATAATTATTTCTTCCGAAATTATGAAACACGCGTAAACAGGGTAATTCTTCTGGACACTCTGACACGCGGGTTTAATTAAACGAATTTCTCTGCAATATTCACGACCGATTCATACGGGCACTATTTAATGCTCCAAAAATGAATATTTTAAGTAGCAAGGAAGCAAGGAAAAAGGAAACGTCGTGAAAGAAAATAACAGCGAGTCAATGCTCCCATGTGATGGACTCGAATAGGGTAATTTTTGTTGATTAATCCCAGAATCGACGTTTGTACGTCACTTTCGCGCTATAAAAGCGCGTAACGAATCACGGGGACATGTAACAGGACAAAGCGACAGGAATTTTATCAACGTTAAAACGCCGGTAGAAAAGTTGGCGCCAAGCATTGCAAGTTTCTAGTTACGCCATTGTAACCGACCTCGCGTGACGTGGTACCCGGAAATTAAATCAACCCAGTTCAAACAAAGGTACGCGGCGAAGTAGCTTCGAAAGTTTCGCGCCGGAACTTTAAACATCGCGGGACTCGGGCGGCAGTTTGGGCATTTCGTAGGCAACAGGGATGAATGAAGCGTAAATAGGATTGGTGAAACGATTTCACGCGGGCCGCGACGCAATAATTTTCGTTCAATGTTTTCAGCTGCGAAATCCCACAATTCGGCATCGCGATCAGTATTATTTCCGATGGAAGATTATCTCTGCTTAATTGCATAAGGTCAAATGATGCGGTCATCGACGCCATTAATATAACTCTACTGTCTCTTAATTCTCTCAATAATACCGCATCAGAGAACATAACCTTCGGTACTCGCCATTTTCCTTTTTTAATTTTTTAATTCCCAAAATTAACATCCCTCCTATGATTGATAGTAACACCTATATCACAGAAATCCACACCACAAAAGCGGAAATATACTCGGAATTAACAAAAATTATATAAATTGTTCGATTATGTGAAAAAGTAAAAAAAAAAGACGAGTTATCAACTATCATAAGAGAAAAATAATTATCAGCGAAATCGGCAATGATCGAAAATTTTCGTTGATCTTCTGATCGATTACTGGCTATATAAAGACCACGCGATCGATGATCGAGGAGGGATTTATCAGTTCGAGTTCCACCGAGTATTATCTAAATCTTCATCCGGGGGTGTCGATGATGAGGTTTGGTGGTTAATGATCACTGACTAGACTGACTAGGATAGAGAAGAATCGTGATTGTCAGATACAAATGGGTATCGTCTTCGCTAGATTCAATTATCGCAAGATTGCGTTCCCAATTTCCCTATAAACTCCTTATTTTTCTGCCTCTTACTTCACAGCTGTTCCGTGCACCTATCTTATCCCGATCCTCGCGACGTATCCTTCCTGTTGCGTGTCAGGTTATCATGTTCCTGGCATTTAGAAGAGCCGAGATTGCTATGCTGACAGAAGCCTACAGCCGATTATCCAGCGACGTATGAACCTTGCCAGCGATCACGGCAACAACTCGGCACGGATGTCCGCGATTTCATCTATCCCTATTTTTTCGCGGAACTGTGCCAACGAATCGTCCAAATGATCACGTTCGAATCGTATCAACAAATACGCTGTCACGGTGTGCCGATAATAGACACTGTCGAGTATTAAACAGACACTGTCAGAGAAATCAAATGGCAGGACGTTTAGACGATCTCTGAATGTGCTGAAGGTTATGAAAATAGTACACGTCGTAAACGTTTCTCTTCGAACCTCATCGAGAATTGATCGTAATGTTCCAAAGGAACGAGATGGGATAAAATTTGTTCAAAAAAAATGCATCGATTTAAAATGAAAATAAAACGTAATGCAATGCATTTATATGCTTTTCACAGACGTGAAGCTTTTGCTACAAAAAATGATAATTTCACCAAGGTATGGAACAGCGTTTCTAAAACTAGCTCCAAAAATTTGCAGAAGTGCTGCTTATATGATACATGGAGAGAAGAATCTGAGAAGACTATTCGGCGGGGTTGCGATGGAAAATAATCTTCTTTCTTTGGTTCATATACTGGTTGTTGTTTGCCTGTTATAATAGTAATTTTTCTGATGGACATCTTTGCAATGATAATACACAGTAGAGAGGGTAGGTAGAACACAACGCAATGAAGGGATTTGCAAGCAGCATTTCTCATCATCCTTGGCCTGCGGCTAAAAGTTGGACTTCCTCAATAAGACTTTCTAGCAGGCCCTTCCTACGACGTATACGTGATTAACAAAGTAACTTGTATTTATGAAAGTCGAGGACTCATCGAGGACTTGCGAGAAACCTCGAGCCTCCGTTTTCCATCTAGCGGTGAGAGCGTGAACGATGGTCGCTACGTCACGAAACGAACGTATTTTGAAATCGACTGTATTTTACACGAAATAATACAATAACGAGTGGACCTTGCAAAATCGAAAATTCGTTCTAACTAAGAACAGAGCCTCCTAGATTTCGATCCCGCTGCTAGATAAAGTTCTATGTTAGAGTCCTGAACGCTGGTAAATAATTTGTAAATCGAAAAACGTTCACGTAATTATAAACAACCCTAAATTAAAAGAGAAATAACAAACACTTGACACAAAAAGTGTGAAAGCTCTCAACAGGATCAATATGAAATAAATTACAATTAAAAAAAAAAAGAAGAAAAAATTAGAAAAAACTGTTAGATAAAAGTCAGAACAGAATCCTCAATATGATTCAATCAGAGAGACTGGTTGTTTCAAACAGAACACCTATCGACAGATTGCTTGGTATTCGAGCAAAAAATTCCGAGTTCTACATGTCTGTCTCAATTTCACATTGCATCGATGATTTATCGAGATCGTCCTCCCGTCAACGGTTGCGAGGTTAATTAAGTACGAATAGAATATATATTTTATTATAAATAATTCCGTATTATAGACTTTATTTAATTTTATTATGTTGAACACCAAATCAATAATTAATAAATTTTTTATGTTAATCAATTGCATTTTATAGCTCTTTTATGAAAAAACGACGATGTAAAATTTTAAAGTCGAAATAATAAATATTACTTCGCTAACGTCGCCATACGTTAACCTGATACGTACGATAAAATAATATTTTCATCTTTAAGAGACAATAAGAATATTTTAACACAGATATCTGTTGAATTACGATACACGTTAATATATAATCGAACAATGATCGTTTTTCCGCACGTTTACGAAATATTCGTAGGTATTGCGTCAGCCACGTAACGTTTGGTGACGTCACGATATTTCTAGTCGATATAAAAGTATTGCGTATTACTAAATGCCTAATACTAATGTCTAATCAAATCGATTGGAATTACAGAAATAATCATTGTATCGAAGTTTAATACGTATTTTTACATGTATCTCTAGGATATATTGCGTATTTATCACGATATCGCTTTATAGCTTCTATCGAAATCGATACGTCACGAAGGATCGCCATATTGCAGTCCTGATTGCAAAAGATTAACGATGAAATATTAATATCGTATTGTGGAAACTTACCCCCATCTCTGCTTCCTTCTTGTGTTGCTGCCTAAGATCCATGGCACGAGAGACACTCGCTGATATAACACAGATGATATTAGCACCACTATTATTCCAATAATGTCACAAATTTTACACTCGAAATTGCAACAAACGCGACAAGCACTCACGCCAACGGCACGCTTCGGAAAGTTTAAACGTGCTCCGCGCGCTTCGTGCTGGTTCGATTATCTTCGTGTTTCTTCGGTTTTTGCAGCGTCGGGAAGGCGCTACTTTCAAATGACTTAAAAAGTATACGATCGCGCGGTTATCGTAACCCAACGAAAACAAAGCTTATTATTTATTGTAAAACTAATTGAAATTGCATGATACATATATAATTAAATATAAATCATATATTTCTTCATTGTAAAGTAAATTATTATTACCTTTTTATGCTTATTAACAGTTTCGCAAAATGAAAATCACAATTAATTTTGAATTTTAAAATAAAAACTGATTTAAAAGTATATATTTATGTATTAAAATTATATAGAATCGGAATAGAGCAAATATAAAGGCGATTTAGAATATTATAAATGTAAGAATCTTTTTTAATATAACACATACTATTATAATTATTTTTAAAAGTTATTCATTATTATTTCTGTTATTATTTTAACCCATACATATTCATACACCTAATTCTGAAACTTTAAGCAATTTATGGAATATTCATATAGAGTTGGAACAAAACAAAGGCAAACATTGCGTAAATACGAAACTTGTTATCGAAATATGTACAGAATGCAACGCACCGAGGTACAAAGTGAAATAACATTTTCAAAATATTCGTCCATTTCGAAATATTTACCTTTTGAGGCACGGTATCCGATTCGCCATTATTACGAATCTTTTCGACATGTTACACCTCTGTTTTCGCTGAAACAACAGGCCAGAGAAAAATACTCGAAAGTAAATGTTGTTAAGGCGTGTATTCGTCTCTGTATTGTCTTGAACCTTCGTTGAGGAAATACAGTTTCACTCCAAAGAAACCCGATGCACTTACCTCTGAAAAGAAGAAATAAAGGATCCAGCAATTTATTGAACAATTCCGTCTAAATCATGTTACGCTTCTGTGCGAGTTCTACTGTGTTTTCTGTATCCTTACACAGCCTGAAATGTGTGTTAAATTACATTCGAAAATATAATAATTCCGCGCCAGCATTTATCCAATCTGTATAATATTAAATGACATAATTAACTGTATAAGCCCCAAATTAATGCCATAATTAATACACAAAATGAACAACACACGCTACTGCGAAGAAAATAAAAAGACAGTGCATTTTCCATTATACAGTCGGACAGCTCAAGAAAATTTCCACTGCTTTCCTTACCATGTATTCTCTCCTCGCCGATATCACATAAAAAATAGTCAATGTTACTCGAAAATGGTGTAAGAATTTCCACGTCAAACTAGCGGCTGCGTCTAATGGTTAAAGCGTCAAAGTTGCGCTCGGCGTAATGGCGCCTGGTCTGAGAAACTCATAAAAATTTCTCATAAAAATAAATCTCGCGCATAACCAACGAGAAAGGGTGGTGTTCATTCTAACGACGTTCTTTCTGACGCGCTACAATTAACAGATACTCGCAACCAGGCACCGACGAAAAGACAGACGCGCCATTACCTAGACAGCGTAATTAGCATGACGCGCGTACGAGCGCGTAGACGGATGCCTCGCTGGAGCGATATGTACTCTACGTACCGCGAGCGTGCATACAATCAGCTTGAACGCTCGCAGGCGTGGTTGCGTGCTGAAAACACGGGGTGGGATAAGGGAAAAGTTTCTTGAGGTATCGTTGAACCGCGTTTTGACCATATTCTCGGTCGACCTGGCCGCGCTACGTAATTAAAAGCTTTCTTACATCAAAGGAAATTATTGCCCGCTCGAACGTGCGCGCGAGTCGTACGCGCCGGAGGTGTAAAGGAACTCGAGTGGCTGAATTCGACGAGACGGTCGCGGTGGCGCGAATTTAAATTAACATTAAACGCGGACGCGAAGGGATGACAAGGAGCATGTGTGTGCAGCCGCGAGTTTCATTCCGCCCGAGCTGATAGCGCGAGGGCTAATTGTAACATCGAGCGGAGATTGTCGATGGGATTTAATTTGTCCGGTGGATTACTCGAAGGTCCTTCATGCTTCGAGTCCTCGTTCATACACAAGACATTCCTTTAATTAAGTTTCTTCCGTAAAATTATTCTACTGGGTGTACCTGTTTCGTTATATCAAGCGTCTCTAGATCGGAAAATTTATTTCCTACGGATATAAATGGAGAATGATGCTTCTTGCGTATACAGGATGGGCTCAGATCTGTGATACAAATAGAGTTAGGGAGACACCATGCTTCAAAGTAAGATTGAAAGAATCATGTTCTTACAGATAAATTATTCTTATCAGAGAAAACCTATTTGTCAGAAAATTATAGTAGATGTACGAAATACGATAGAAATGATAGAGAACTTTCAATTACTATGACACTTTGACTCCAGACGTGTCATCAGAGCTACATGAATGAATGGGGCCTTTACTAGTTATAAATTATTTATTTACGACAGTTCTTGGAAATGTCTTTTGCCTGACGTAGTAATTCATACTATTCGTTGTTGAAGAACTCTAATTAGAGAAGCAGGGACTGTAAAATACTCGTTAGCTATGAAATATCCGTATAGCGATCACGTCTAAGTATTTTGCATGGAAACTAAAGTGATAAAAGTAAAACTGCCAGCCATTCAATGGCGAACAGTATTAATTGAATTGGTAGAATTCTCAGGCAGGTTTTATTCAGACGTGATTCGGTATTTTAATGTGCTGTTTAGTGCGAATTTCGCTCAGGATAATTCGCCGATGCGAGTATCGAGAATCGTTATTATCTGGAGGAACTTTATTTGCACCTCGTGAGTCTCTTATCTACCGGATATGACATCCCCTTGCCAGCTTCTTCCCCTTTTATCAATTTTTCGTCGAATTAGCATACGCTTGGAAGAAAATTGAAATAAGAATAAAAAAATGAAGTCTCTTATACAGTTTGATCAAATCATTTCAATAATCTATACTTACTGTCTTTATCCTATGATCATTTATTTCAAACTTCTTTTCTACTCTACTGAAAGCATATTAGAAAATTTATTAAAAAACTATATTAGAAGCATTCTATCGATTTCGGAAAAGTTTTTAACATAGCAAAATTTTAACAATTGTGGCATTATGCATACCAGTGTCTATTTTGTTAATGATACTAACAATCTAAAATGTTTTAGATGTCTTCAACTAGAAAGTAGGTCGGAATGGTAACTGGATATTTGTCTCGTCACAGAGTTTACATTGATTTCACATTGATCGATTATGATTTGTATTTTTAGTAGTTTCCAATAGTGCCACCATATATTACCAGCGTTACGACACCACTATTTTATTAGTGGTGCCTGGATATTGGATCGTGCTCTGTTTTCCGATGTCGAAGGTTTTCTACCGGTCAACAATAATTTTGCTTAGATTGCAGCTGCTTGGTCGCTATCTTCGATTTCATTTCCGATATTAATCAAACATAATAATACTCTAACGCGCAGTTTACTGAGAAACCGCGAGGTAAGGCATTTTGGACAAATTTTATTCAGGACAATCTACGAATAATTTATTCTAAATGAAATTGTGGACTCCAAAACCTATTTAATTGTTTTAAATTTAAATACGTGAAATTTCGTCGTCGAATTAAAATGTTGTACAAAAGTAAAATAAACACTGATGTATATAGTTTAAGATAGCTACATGGAAATATTGATTTCGCTGTTTCCAGAACTTTTGGCATTTGTTTACGCCTCTGCTTCAGCCTTATTTTCTCAATTTTACATTTTACATTTTACATTTAGTACGTACATACCAATGTGATTTGAAATAAATATTAATTAATACGGGTATCGATATCTTCTCCGGAAATATAAGATCTCGATTTCATGAATTTTATTTAATTACACAGAGTATTATTATTCAAATGGTTCGTGATTAAAAAAGTTTCATAATATCGCGATCTATGCGATATCAGAGAGCACATCACTGGAGCACAATATTAAGTCAGAAGGAAAAAAGTTCTAACTGGTGAAATATTAAAAACAGTCCACTCCTGACTTTGTACAATACTACAATCTGCGTCTAGTAGAAAAAGAAAAAATTGGAGCAACTAATTTTCCAATAAAAGTTTCCCGAACCGTATTATAAAAAATGAACAATTTAAATGCCGTGATACTCGGATCACGGTTAATATTGGATACCCGACTATGAATGAAGAAATCGAAACGTGCAAATACTAGCAGTGATACAATCGAATCTCGTTGAATACGCACTCCACTCGAATAATTTCAAAATATCAGCACACAGCATGTTCCTAAAGCACGAGTCAATTTTTCTCCAGCTTTGTCCTCCATCTTCGTCCAAAGAATATTTTCCAAAGACTCACCCACACGTCTCGCTTTACCTGGCCACGAAAAATTGCGATCTCTCTCAAAAGCTCTCCCTAATCGTTCCTCCAGTCCCTTTCAAACGATTCATTTCAAACGATAAGAGGACGTACCGTCTCCACTGTCACAATTCCCAAAACTTACTTGGAGTTCTTGCGCAACTTGATCGTGAGCAAAAGACGACTATAATTCAGGAAGGAAATATTTCAGAATTCCTGTTCGTGAGAGCTCCGCTATCTTCCAGGCAACTTTTCATATTCAATTAGGAGCGATCTGTACTGCCGAAAAAATACAGCACACGGTTAAATTTGAACAATCCTCGCCGAACTGTACACTTAATGCTAACGTTTACGATGGCTTTGCGGTTAAACGTATCAGTTTGCTGAAACGATTAACAACATGATCCGCCAACACTTGGAAATCGATAATACCGCAGGTCCTGTGTGCGTTCACCGCGGGGTGCATTTTCGAGGATGGTTCGTCCGAACCCCAGCTCCAAGATCCAGCAAGATCTCTGCACGAAACCGATATCATTTCCGTCCTTTTCTCTCGTTCGACGTGAGCCATCGATGAAGATAGTCAGCAGAGTACTGTTCGTCCACGAGAAGAAGCCAACCGAGTGTTTACATCCCCACTGCAGTCACAGTCCGCTATTCCTCTCACCGTGGCAGACCGCTATTGGTCGAAGACGACGACGAAGATCGACGGCAGCCAATAGCGATCGATGTCTGCTATGGTGGGAGAGCCACTGCACTGGGACTGGAGTGGGGATGTAAACACTTGGCTGGCTTCTTCTCGCGGACAGACAGTACTTACTCGGATCGGTCGAAACCCGAAGAATATTCGAAAGGACGCCGTGAAAGTTTCGAGCAATCGACTTGGAGACTGAAACTTGATCGAGAGAAATGCACGACAGTCGGAAGTTCGTTACTGGACAAGCAACGCCGAGGCCTTCGTTGATTTGTTTCAGAAATATCGACACCGCGTATTTGCTAACGAACCCCGGCTCGAACAATGAGCTGATTTCGTCCGCAGCCTATTGCGAGCTTAACTTCGCTGAAACACACTTCATTGTTTCGAGCATCGTTGAAATATCGACGCCGCGGACGGAAGCGCGGGACACACGCTGGCTTTCGTAACAATTGATTTCATTACCGACGAATCGGCTAGCGATCATCGGGCCGGTTGTCGTTGTTTATTCGTCGCGTTCGGCAACGTTTATTTTAATACGTACCAGAGGTCAAAGTCTGACCGGACGAAGAATGGACGAAATGAAAAATTAAATCACACGGCGCGCGGGACACTGGGAAATTTATCTTCCTCGCCAAGCGTCGACATTTAGCTAACCTTCGGATTTTACAGACGGAGTCTGTAAGTCTGAAATACGTCGCGGCGATGTTTGATGCAAAAGCGAGTGCGAATGAAAAGCTACAGATTCGCGGGAAACTTCTTTCTAGGAGACGCAGGTAACAGTCGGTTACAAAGAGCTGAATCGTGCTTAGGAGGATTATAAAGGGCGTGTTTGACAATGAAGTTCATTTTCTCTTGCCATTATGTTTACTCGGATCTATTCTGTACTCTTCCATTCACGTTTATTGAAACTTTAATAGCGGGAAAACATTTTTGCACAGCGCTGCAACCTTGCGAAGCAGCGTTATTCTCGCGGAGCTACAACCGAGTGGCGCGTTAATATCGCAGTTACGGTTAAAATGTTAAACTTTTAATTGTTCCGGCTTTGTGTTAACGCACAAAACGCTCCTTGACGTTTAGCAAAAGGAGAGGGGGTAGGAAAAATAGGAAAGCGTTGTCTCATTCAAATTTCGTAATTGCCTGGAGAAACTCGGAAGTGCCAGTAACATTCTAGCCTGGTACGTTCCAGCCTGGCGTTAAAAATTCACCCTGGTTTCAAATTTACCAACAGTCTGAGAGTCGCGGACGGTGCACGAACCTCGTTGGAATATACGATTTTCTTAAAAAAAAATACCAACTTGAATATTCATCGCGCATTGACCGGCAGTTCAAAACTGGAAGAGTGAAACATCAGCCGGGAATCGAGTCCGACTGATCCGTCGATGAAATATTCATTCGGTTCGGATAAATCGTAATCGAGCAACGAGGAAAGGTCATTAGGATTGACACACGTACGAGCATCGAGTACCGGCATGAAATTGACTTGGCAGTGGTGGAAAATGGAATCGGCTCAGCACGTGGGTTAATCTAATACAAATGAAAGATATACCCTTATTTATCGACCTTGGCGGGCCTGTATGAAGAAGGCTGCACGAGAACGGTCGATCGTATTGCGTTCCATGTTCGTTGGGGCAATACCTCACGATAAGACTTCGCTAACAATGATCAACGGACGCGGCTCGGAAGTAAAATATCGGACATACCGATCGTCTTCGCCGTTTCGACCATTTGTAACCTTTAGATCAATTCGCCCGGGTGAATATCATTCCCGGAGGTATAAAGGAGAGTGAACGCGGGAGATTGGAAATAAATAGCCTTTAAAGGCGGCTATACACAGTCGAGGGTGGAGTATCAGCCGCGTCAAAGCTTAAATGTCAAGCGGCCTCGGCACGGAGCCGCTCCGCACCGCTGTTTTCCCCGGCTTCGTAGGGACATCTTTTGTAAATTTGCTTTATGCCTTTGCGACTGACTTTCCGAGGGTACCACGGACTTTTCCGTGATCTTTTAAGACGGCGTATAGTCCTCGATATTCCCTCTCACGATATTCTTTTCGAAACTTTGCGCATCGTAAATAAAGTTGTCCCAGGAAGCGTGATTCGAACAAATTTGTCTTTGCCGGAAGTGCATCTTTTTTGTTCATTCGGGAACGCTGTTGTGGTAGGTTGGCTATAACCTGGATGGTAATCGTACAAGCTATAAAATTGGTCTTACAGAATTTACTTCGAGGACGACGTCTGTGCATTATACGAGCTCTCATGATGTCTGACTTTGTTTCCACCCTTTATTATTCACTTCCAATTAATAGAAAATTGACAGTGAATGTGTCGAATTGGAAAGAGTTGTGTAAAAGTTAAAGCGTGGGCAAAATGAAACTAGCCGTATCGAAACAAAGGCTGAAGGCTTTATTTTAGAAATACTTGAGGGTATGTCTCTTCTCCACAACTGCACTCTAATTTTTTGGGTTTTCTTCCATAGGGGGAGACTTCTCTCACAACGTCTAGGTCCTTTCGGGTCACGCCATAAACTTCTCACGTCCACTTCGAGAAAATGCGTTAAAAGTCACAGTTCGATACAAATGCAAATGAATGCGAATGAAATCTTGAAAAATTCTGTCTTCCGTCACACGTTGGTTAGCGAAAGCCAACAATTATATTCTCGGTATCGTCTGGCACGAAGAGGAAAGAAATTGGTATCCCATCTAGAAATAAACAACCCAGTTACTCAGAATCGCGGAGAAACGTCCACGATCGGATATCGTCCTCTTTATCTCGAGACCCTTGTCAATAGTTCAACATTTCGCTGCGCGATATGGGAATAACGATTGAAAGTATCCAGAGGCAGAAGGCGAGAGACAATGTGAAACGATGACGTTGAAACGGAAGTATCGGCCTGCTGGACGTGTCGCGATGTCGATTAGGCGCTTTATGAAGCAGAAAGAATTCGGTGAGGGCATGAAAGAAGCGAGATCGTTCTGATGAAAAGGAAAAATAAGCAAGAACGAGCGGGACGAATCCGCGAGGAGAGGTAAAGAGCTGTCAGCGTCAGGATTCGCGTAGGAAGTACCCCGGGCATTGAACGAGAATGACAAATTCGTCAATACCGTTCTTGCATCGACAATCGGGGTTCTCCAAATTCTTTATTTTTAAGTATTCCGCTTTTCATTCGGAGCGAGACGCTCTTGAAAGCTTGTCACCGAGGGGATCTTGAAATTTAAGCGGAATCGTCGTCGATCCCATCGTGGCGCGTCATTTTCCCATGGTGAGAAGAACGTCCGACGTTGCGTCTATGAAACGCCACGATTATTTCGAGATTGTCAAACCGCGTGAATGGAGACGAGTGAAAATAAAAGGAAAATGTAACGGTCACGTATTGACCCAGAATATGACGAAAATACCAGATTCGCAAATTGCAAAAAGTATCAGAGAACCGCTAATGGATGCGCGCGAGTGGTCTAACCGTGGAATTCGCTGGCTTTACGTGCTCGAAATGGTCGTAGCGTGGACTAAAATCGACGGGATATTAAAGACCCTTTAACAACGAAATAGTGCTCGAGCAAAATGACGGAGAATCGGATGCAAAAATACGTGTCTGACGGTACAAACAGTGAGAAATATGTACATTGTTTCCTGCACTTCGTAGGAATCCACTTCCGGCACGCGTCTGCTATGTACATGGCAAAGCGCGAATCTGGTTTAGAAATAATGATGGATCTTCGCCGATTTCGCTGCGATGAAAGATTAAATTTCGAGATAAAAATTTAAATCGCATTCGGAGGCGTACATAATAGTCTTTGGCGTGATAATTCGAATTTTAGTAAAGTTCTTAATGGGAATTTTTTATTTTAAATTCTCTTGACGTATTACTTCTCATGTGGATTGAAAATCGATGTACCCTTGATGAAACCGTTTATAGATATTATTAATATTAACGTAATAGTTTTAATGGATTGCAAACTGAAATGTAAGTAAATATCATCGAATATTCCGATCTTTCGTTTATTCGTTCTCAAGTTTCATATTCCCGAGTGAAATTCATCGTACGTTGCTCGAGCACTATCCTTTATAGTTTACTTCATAAATAACGTTGGAAATAAATTAAACACTGGAACCATCGGATGCATTTATGCATCAATAATCAGAAATTTATGGTATCTAAAGGGATGGAGCAGCTGACAAATTGGAATAACTGCTTTCCACATACTATGCTATCGATTAGATCGTAAAAGCTGCACGGATTCAATATAATTTCAGCGAATAGCGCAAGATTCTTCTCTCGTGAAAAATATGCTCCATATATTTAAAACAATTTGCCCGGCTTTTAGCTACTGATTTCCTAGTCGTAAAATATACAGTATTATGTAGTTACACGACTTTCGTTAACGAGAACGAACATTTTCAAGCAGGCAGATTTTAGTCAAGGTTATTTACAACTTCCTATATAAGATAACATGTTATTACGATCAAAAAAGGCTAAATAAATAAATATTTATCAAACTGTAATAAATTCCATGTTTTTAGAGTGTAACGAATTTACGATATATTTAATAAAGTATCTTCAACGATAAATATCGGTTATCCGTTAAATATCGACGATAAATCGATAATTATGAGGGTAATTATAAACATGGCCTAAGTAAGAAATTCAAAGGAAAATGTCACGTATTTTATATTAAGTTCACATATATTATTACAGAATAAGATTATTTTTAGCAAAATATGTAAAAAGTGAAAATATTAGAGAAAAAAAATTATAAAAGAGATCGAGTAATTAGAATTCTAATTCTGAATTCTAAATTCTAATTCTAGAATTCTAATATTTTCAAATAGCAAGAAAGATCGATCAACGATCGAGCAAGAAGAAAAAGTGAGAAATCGTCATACACAATCGGACTTGATCTCTAAACAGTGCAAATTCATTGACTCGTACTCGACTCCCTTAATAATCGTACCGCGAGGTATCGCGATTGAGTGTCGCGTAGTTCCTTTTGTAAAAGCGGAGAATTACAGGGAGTTTGGTATCGATATCAAATTGCACGATGCGAAACCGAGAACGGTTCGTATCGGCAGGCCAGCGGTACAAACAATCGTTTCCCGTGTATTAACCCAGTTCTAAACGCGGAAGGTGGCCCTTTCGCCGGCCAGAAGCGACGGAGATAACCAACACAGCGCGACCTAGGAAGAAAGAGGGACAGAGCGAGAGCGCGAGCGAGAGCGAACGAGAGGGTGATCCGCATGGCGCGATAATCTAAAAAGCGCGATAAATTGACACATAGGAATAAGCGGCCACGGGAAGGGGCTTATGACATCGGCCGGGCGCATCGGCGTTGCACGATAAGGTCGGATAAAAAGTGGCGCGGGGCTGGAGGAAAGAGAAAAGAGGTGGAACGATGGCGCGGATGGAAAAATGAGCGAGGAAGACGATGCAAACGGGTTGTCGGAAGCGTCAGGTGGGGTTTCGGGTGCGAGAGGGCCAAGAGAGGGTGAGAGTGTCGGGCGGGATTCGCTAGTTGGAGGGGAGGCCACGGTATATGGAGTGCAGGTAGGAGGGCGCTGGCGGCTGTCGCGGGCCGGGAGGGGGGGAGTCCGGCGGATACGAACTCGGATAGCGAACAGTGACTCAGTTTGCTTTCGTTGGTCCTCGCGGAAGGTTCGTAGCAGAACGTCCTGCGCGTGTCGTGCAGTTTTAACGCACGTTGTACTTTTCTCGATATTTGCTCCGATCACGGTCGGTCGTCCATTTCCGGGAGTAACAGCACCGTGGACGCGAGTTGCCGTGTGCCGATAAGGTGTGTGAATGTGGTCGTGATACGAACGGAGATCAGTTAGTGACGAAGAGGTGCACCCTGTCGCGAGTAAAGTGTCAAGTGCCAGCGGACCATGAATACGATGATACGAAGCTGGATCCTCTGCTGCCTGATTCTGCTGGGCTACGTTCAAGGTTAGCATTTTTTCCTTATTTACCGGGTGCGATCGGTCGACACGTGTATCGTACGGTTAATACCTCGAGTGCATCTCCTTGAGCGGGCTCCATTGTCGCGATTCGTTCGATTCGGTGGCTTTTCAGCGGATCGAGTAGGGAACAATTTCGGTTCCGAACTTGACCCCGTTGATCCTACGTGACCGTGCGTCTTTGTTACATCGATAGCCAAGGACAGCGTCTATTACCCTTTATTTGCGTCTCGTCCAATCTCGCGCTGCGTAGTATTCGGTAGCGCGATCGCAGGTGGCCAATAGGATCGCGCGATAAGAAATTGTTTCTGGTCGTTGCTTGAGTTTTTGCGGGGTCCCGCGAGAGACGCTCGGAGCCCCGTGGTCGATGTTTTTTTACAAGTGTCTATATACACGCGATGTATGGCCACGTGCTATTTCGTCGAGCCTTTGGCACCGTGTCGTACAAACGGAACAGCGCTGCTTCCTTCCCCTTCCCACTCTTTGTCTCTCTCGCTCGCCCAGGCGGATGTTTTTTCCTAGTGACCAGCGTTCGAGGACGTCGCGTGTTTCTGTTATTCGCGCCCGTGTAAACGAGTCGAGGACTTTCGAAGAACGTTGGTCGCCCATTTGCGAATTGCCACGCAGCGAGTGTATCGGGGGAAAAAATTCCGGCATTTTCAGCGGCACGACCGTATCCTTGGCACCATTCGCTTCCTATTCGCAACTGTCGTCGGGCCACTAGGTTTCTCTGTCTCCCTTTTCGCGACTATTTTTAAGCGGACTGCTGCAGTCCAACGGTCAGATTAGTTTCCCCTGTGAGTGCGACGTGGCGCCACTTTCGATTCGCGTCTCTCTTTGGAAGCAGCGATGCTGTCGCGGCTCCCGCGGCCTGATTTTACCGGGACAATCTAATTTGATAGGTTTTGAAAATAGAACAAAAAGCGAGCACGAAGTATGGCGTATTTTAATTTCGTTTTAGCTTCGTTTTACGTACGTAGCGTGTGCATGAGTTTTATTGACAGGATTTTTGTATCGGGCATGTAGTTTCGAGCATTTCGGCTAAATGCAGTTTCCTGATTATTAAATTAATTTCCAGACTTTTTTTTTACGCGTTATTTCTCTTTTCCACATTCCCTCCCTTTCCTCGGCTCGCGATCTCTTCCAACGATTTTCATTATTTTTTTTTTCTTTTTGCCCATTGGCAAAGGAAGTTACGCGATATCGGAGCACGTTAATAGAACCCAACTTCGAAATTGATTTTCTATTCGGAGGAAGAAGCGGCCGTAACGAGTTCATTAATCCTACCGCGTTAAACTGCAACGCGATATAATTAAAGAGACGTCGACATAGAAACCGCGCAAAAAGCTCGAGTTTTCCGTTATAATTATCGAACTCGTGTCCGCTACTCACGGTCAAGAATTCGATCGAGACGTTCGTAGGAAATTTGCCGAGACTCGCGATTTCCCAGCGCTCTTTGTCGGCGAGGAACTGCCATGGAAAACGGTTCTTTTCATTTTACCAACTTTCCCCCGCGTTTCTTGAGTAGGAGTAGGAGAGGCGGAAAAACGTTCTGAAATAATCATGGAACCTCTCGTTTTACCAACGCGGGATGGTCGATGCAGATTCTTGTTAACTCTCACTTTAGTTATTCAAAGCTCCCTCTTTTTCCCTCTTCCGTGCGCCTATAGTTAACCTTATCATTGAACGGCGCTAGGTGCGCCAAAGCAGAGCACTGTGCGTATTTTTTCTTAGGATCGTTTCCCTTTATGCGGGGTTTTCCATTCACCGTGCATCACGTGCTAATCGACACGGCGCTTGAGGGTTCGTGCACACCGAAACACCGCTCCGGAACGATCCTCTTTAAACGGCACGACGCGTATTTAAATTGCAGGGTAATTGTTACATATACGCTGACACAAGTATTTCCGTGTTCATTGTCGATTGTCGAGACTTCTCGCTACGGAATTTGTAAGAATCGCTGGTGTCATTGTCCGCGTTTTTTACCTTTCGGTGTATTGTACACCTTCGTTTACCCAGGGGGATGATTACTTCTTTATTTTACTTCTCTCGTATTCTTTGCGCCATGACATGTCTCTTCGTTGATACTCCTTTCGTACGACGTTTGTCACCCCTGGGTTTCAAATTTTGGAATTCGTTTCTCGTAGACCGCCAGATAACGTTGATTAACGTGGAATAATCGGACTGTTCAAATTTTAGAAAATTTACTGAGCTCGTCTCGAATTTGTCGTATCTTTTGTAGGATCTTTTCCATGGAACTTTGCTCTACAATAGATTCGCGTATAGAATGACTCGCGCAACTGGGCCAAGTCATAACTTTTGCACGGTGGAAGGTATAGGCTACCAAAATTCCTAGATGTAGAACGAAACGATTTCTGACAAAGCCGATGACTTTCCAACAATTTTAAGATACCCTCTACTTATCTTAATATAAACGCATTTTTCTAAACACGAATTAACATTCCTCGTTTATTTTCTGCAAAATGGCGTCGATTCGTAAACTGTTATAATCAGACGTGCTACTCGATGTTTAACCGTTGCTTATCAGTTATTTTATTACCGTAGTCACTGATTTTCGCTCATTCCGCCTACCATATTTTACAAAAACGTATATCACACCTCCTTCGTTAAACCTCCATCGTCTTTATTTCAAAGAAATTTCATCGAGTCGCACCACGCGAGGGAAGAAAAATGCGTGAGGAATACGTACCATCTAGCGTTCAACCCCGACACAAATTGCAGTGAACAAAGGATCAGCGTATCTCGTACCGAATCTCGCGAAAGAATTCGCCATAAAATGGACTTTAACACGGGTGACCCGAACTTATGGTCGATGTTCCATCCCTCGTGTCTCGCGAGACTCCCCGGTGAACGGTGAAATTTTTCCACCCGTTATTTTTCGCGGAGAATTAACAATCTCGTGGACCGTGTATCATTAACCATGCGGCTCGTTAACCTGCAGCTGGCTCTTCGTTTCGTTCAGCTTCATTCCGCGTAATCGGCGCCAGTAACGGAGCATGAAGCTGGGAACCAGATCTCGTCTCGAAACATCTCGTTTCGTCGAGGGATTCTCTCGTCCTCCCTTTTTTCCCTCCATTTCTCTCGCAGCTTTTTTTCATCGCCACTCTTT